>NW_019256214.1:0-796 GCF_002742605.1 Olea europaea var. sylvestris | reverse complement strand
GATTTTTGTTTCCCATCAATCAGTCAAATTTTAGCCCATTCCGACACCGTCGCGAAAATTGACGAAATCGCCCCCGGCGCGATTTTTGTTTCCGATTAATCTGTGAAATTTTAACCGATTCCGACGCCGTCGAGAAAAATGACGAAATTGCCCCCGTCGCGATTTTTGTTTCCGATCAATCTGTCAAATTTTTGCCCATCCCGACACTGTCGCGAAAAACGACGAAATTGCCCCTGGCGCGCTTTTTGTTTCCGATCAATCTGTCAAATTTTTGCACATTCCCACACCGTCACGAAAAATGACGAAATTGCCCCAAGAGCGATTTTTGTTTTCGATCAATCTGTCGAATTTTAGCCGATTTCGACACCGTCGCGAAAAATGACGAAATTGCCCCAGTTGCGATTTTTGTTTCCGATGAATTTGTCAAATTTTAGCCGATTCCGATACCGTCGCGAAAAATGACGAAATTGCCCCCGGCGCAATTTTTGTTTCCGATCTGTCAAATTTTTGCCCATTACAACACCATCGCGAAAAATGACAAAATTGCACCCGGAGCGATTTTTGTTTCCGATTAATCTGTCAAATTTTAACCGATTCCGACACCGTCGCGAAAAATGACGAAATTGCCCCCGGAGCGATTTTTGTTTCCGATCAATCTGTCAAATTTTTGCGCATTCCCACACCATCGCGAAAAAATGACGGAATTGCCCCCAGCGCGATTTTTGTTTCCGATCAATCTGTCGAATTTTTGCCCATTCCAACACCATCGCGAAAAATGACGAAATTGCTCCCGGAG
>NW_019256213.1:0-1138 GCF_002742605.1 Olea europaea var. sylvestris | reverse complement strand
GGTGGTTGTTGGGTGGATTGACATGTTAGGGGTGTTGTATTATAAACAATATAAGCAAATTTCTTTCTTATAGATACCATTCATTTTTGTTAGGATTTTCGTTCTTAAAAGAAATGTGTGTAATATGTTCAATTGTATTTAGTCAATTACTTTGCAAGCAGAGTTTCGTGCATTATCAAGAAAACTTTTTCTTTAAATTCCTCTGATATTGTATATATTCCTGAATATGGCCTTCTTGTAAATTAATCATGTGAGTTAGTTAAACTTATTGAGGTATCTACATTTTTTAGCCTGCATTGAAGATGTGCATTTTGAACACAGGCACCTTTTCAATTTGTAATTTGAAGGTAAACAAAAGTATAGACATGAAAGACAAAAAATAAAATAAAATTTTCTCAGTGTAAACATATGAAGAATTTGCCTGTTATTTTATGCTGCCAAATTTGATAGCAACATGCAATAATATTTCAAGAAAAATAATGGCAATTAAAAGAATTTTGAAGAATTCATTTAGTACATGTTCATTTGGCTGGACATATTGCACCTCCCAATGGCATTCTTCTTGGGGGATATCTTGGGAAAATGTGCTTGGGTAATTGGAGAATTGATTAGTGTCAAGGGGTCTCTTTTAACGTAGTGAACATGCGTTGTACGTTATTCTGGAATACTTTAAAAGTATTATAAAAATAATATTTGAAGACGTGAGAAAGAAAAATAATTAATACAAATTATTTATGTAGAATGAACTTTTGATTCAAATGAAATAGAAATTAGTTCGTGTAAAAAATTTAAATACTTGAGGAAGTTCATTATAATAGTGCATCCATTTACCCTCATAATATTATCTGAACATCCAAAGATTACCTTCATTTTTTTCATATTCGCTTATTATACATTGAATATATCAATTAAAATTATTTATTATAGATACACATTATGTATCCCCCATTTACGCTTTCTGTATCTTATCATTCATTGAATAAATCAATTGAAAGAAAACTTTAAAAACATTGATATTTCTCCCAAAATTTTTTTAATGAATTTAATTTACTATCCAATCAAGTAGAACGAATCTATCAAATATACATTGATCATAACCAAATTATTGACAAAACTAGGAGTGGGCGTGGGTCGGTTC
>NW_019256212.1:0-1138 GCF_002742605.1 Olea europaea var. sylvestris | reverse complement strand
AAACAATAAAAATCACAAAAAAATAAAGGATAATAAAAGTGTCAAAACAATGACCCAATAAATAAATAAGTATCAACAAATTCAAAACAATCAGAAAACAATAAATCTGATAGCTAGTCAACAAATATACAAGAAAATTTTCAAATCTAAAACAATGCAAACAAAAAATTTATAAATTCAATACGAATAATAAGAAAAAAGTAAATAAACAAATCATTGTAGCACTAATAAAATAAGATGTAAATAATTTTTCACTTTGATAACATGGGAAAAATTCTCAAAAAAAAATTTGTAGGTTACCGAATATACAAGATGGGTTAACATATTTGCATCATCATACTGTATATGTAAAACATTATAGTTTATGCACTCGTGTCTTTAACGTATATGCACAACATGACATATCGTATATGTATAAACCTAGAGTATATGCACATACCAACCTCACCATATATGAAACACTTATATTTTAAAGAAAACACACATTCCTACTGTGTATGTGCAGCATTACAAACATGGACAGCATCACAATGTACATGTCATCATCGAACGAACCATTTTTAGGCAACCCATGAGGTCTAGCACCTAGATATATTCATGAACAGAAATAAGCCTATAAATCAGCTCACCCTCATACATCTCATCATACCTAGTAGTATTCGAGCTTGTGAAACTTCAAGCCTGTAATTAGGTAGAAATCTTCCATTGAGAGATGGACATCAAGCCTTCCTAAGAAAAAATATATATCTCATCACGAAGGGCATTCGGTCTCTTATGTGCCTCTTCAGTAACGACTTCGCGACCAATACATTAAACTGCATCCCCTGGTACATCAGTGAAAAGTACCAAATACAAGAACACTTCTAGAATCACAACATCATCCGAATATCTTTCTAACAACCTTAAGCAGTACTGTTTAAGAAATTTAGCAATCTAAAAAAATGCAAACAACTTTAAAAATCTAAATAAATAGCAATAAAATAAAACTTTAACTATAACTAGATCGCAAAACCCATAACATCAAACAACTTATTTTAACTATCCTAAACTAAAACAACAAAAATTCACAAAAAAATATGGACAATCAGAGTATCAAAACAATGACGCAATAAACAAATAAGCATCAATAAATTTAAAA
>NW_019256211.1:0-1138 GCF_002742605.1 Olea europaea var. sylvestris | reverse complement strand
CCGACTATCCAAGCTTTCCCGAAATCAAGAGCTCATTATTTCAACAAATGGCTGAAATTTTTCAAACGTCACGATGAAGCGGAAAGCTCAATCCAAAATGATCGCTACATTCCAAAAAGTACTTATGGCCCCAAAAGCGGACAACGTGTGCAAAAGTTACGCTCAATTCTCCGTACGCCGACTATCCAAGCGTTCCAAATATAAAAGTTCTCATTCTTTCAAAAAATGGCCGAAATCCCTCGAACGTCACGACAAAGTCGTGAGTTCAATCCAAAACGGTCGCTACAATTTCAAAAAGTACTTATGGCCCCAAAGCGGACATCGTGTGCAAAAGTTACGCTCAATTCTTCGTACGCTGACTATCCAAGCGTTCCAAATATAAAAGTGCTCATTCTTTTGAAAAATGGTCAAAATCCCTCGAACGTCACGATAAAGTCGTGAGTTCAATCCAAAATGGTCGCTATATTTCCAAAAAGTACTTATGGGGCCCAAAATCGACACTGTGTGCAAAAGTTACGCTCAATTCTTCGTACGCCGACTATCCAAGCGTTCCAAATAGAAAAGTGCTCATTCTTTTGAAAAATGGTCAAAATCCCTCGAACGTCACGATAAAGTCGTGAGTTCAATCCAAAGCGGTCGCTACATTTCCAAAAAGTACTTATGGGCCCAAAACGGCACTGTGTGCAACAGTTACGCTCAATTCTTCGTACGCCGACTATCCAAGCGTTCCAAATAGAAAAGTGCTCATTCTTTTGAAAAATGGTCAAAATCCCTCGAACGTCACGATAAAGTCGTGAGTTCAATCCAAAGCGGTCGCTACATTTCCAAAAAGTACTTATGGGCCCAAAACGGCACTGTGTGCAACAGTTACGCTCAATTCTTCGTACGCCGACTATCCAAGCGTTCCAAATAGAAAAGTGCTCATTCTTTTGAAAAATGGTCAAAATCCCTCGAACGACGCGATGAATTGGTGAGTTCAATCCAAAACGGTCGCTACATTTCCAAAAAGTACTTATGGGTCCAAAACGGACAACATGTGCAAAAGTTATCCTCAGTTCTTCGTACGCTGACTATCCAAGCGTTCCAAATATAAAAGTGCTCATTCATTCGAAAGGTGGCCAGAATTCCTCGAACGTCA
>NW_019256210.1:0-1138 GCF_002742605.1 Olea europaea var. sylvestris | reverse complement strand
TTGGAAGGCTTGGATAGTCACGTATGAAGAATTGAGCGTACCTTTTGCACACGATGTCCGTTTTGGGCCCGTAAGTACTTTTTAGAAATGTAGCGACCCTTTTGGATTGAACTCACAACTACGTTGTGACGTATGACGGATTTCGGCCATTTTCTGAAAGAATGAGCAATTTTATGTTTGTAGGCTTGGATATTCGGCGTACGAAGAATTGAGCGTAACTTTTGCACAAGGTGTCCGTTTTGGCCCCATAAGTACTTTTTGGAAATGTAGCGACCCTTTTGGACTGAACTCACTATTTCGTCGTGACGTCTGAGGGATTTCGGCCATTTTTCGAAAGAACGAGCACTTCTATATTTGGAACGCTCGGATAGTCGGCGTACGAAGAATTGAGCGTAACGTCTGCACACGGTGTCCGTTTTGGGCCCATATGTACTTTTTGGAAATGTAGCGACCCTTTTGGATTGAACTCACAACTTCGTCATGACGTATGACGGATTTCGGCCATTTTTTGATAGAAAGAGCGATTTTAAGTTTGAAGGCTTGGATAGTCGGCGTACGAAGAATTGAGCGTACCTTTTGCACACGGTGTCCGTTTTGGGCCCATAAGTACTTTTTGGAAATGTAGCGACCCTTTTGGATTGAACTCACAACTTCGTCATGACGTATGACGGATTTCGGCCATTTTTTGATAGAAAGAGCGATTTTAAGTTTGAAGGCTTGGATAGTCGGCGTACGAAGAATTGAGCGTAACTTTTGCACACGGCGTCCGTTTTGGCCCCATAAGTACTTTTTGGAAATGTAGCGACCCTTTTGGACTGAACTCACTACTTCGTCGTGACGTCTAAGGGATTTCAGCCATTTTTTGAAAGAACGAGCACTTCTATATTTGGAAAGCTTGGATAGTCGACGTACGAAGAATTGAGCGTACCTTTTGCACACGGTGTCCGTTTTGGGCCCATAAGTACTTTTTGGAAATGTAGCGACCCTTTTGGATTGAACTCACAACTTCTTCGTGACGTATGATAGATTTCGGCCATTTTTCGAAAGAACGAGCTCTTCTATATTTGGAACGCTCAGATAGTCGGCGTACGAAGAATTGAGCGTAACTTTTGCAAGAGGTGTCCGTTTCGGGGCCATA
>NW_019256209.1:0-1138 GCF_002742605.1 Olea europaea var. sylvestris | reverse complement strand
AAACATAAAACTGCTCACTCTTTCCAAAAAATGGCCAAAATCCCTCATACGTCATGACGAAGTGGTGAGTACAATCCAAAAGGATCGCAATATTTCCAAAAAGTACTTATGGTCCTAAAACGGACACCGTGTGCAAAAGTTACGCTCAATTATTCGTACGCCGACTATCCAAGCCTTCCAAACATAAAACTGCTCACTCTTTCCAGAAAATGGCCAAAATCCCTCATACGTCACGACGAAGTAGTGAGTTCAATCCAAAACGGTCGCTACATTTCCAAAAAGTACTTATAGGCCCAAAACGGACACCGTGTGCAAAAGTTACGCTCAATTCTTCGTACGCCGACTATCCAAGCTTTCCAAACATAAAATTACTCATTCTTTCGAAAAATGGCCGAAATCCATTATAAGTCACGACGAAGTTGTGAGTTCAATCCAAAAGGGTCGCTACATTTCCAAAAAGTACTTATGGGCCCAAAACGGACACCGTGGGCAAAAGTTACGCTCAATTCTTCGTACTCCGACTATCCAAGCCTTCCAAACATAAAACTGCACACTCTTTCCAAAAAATGGCAAAAATCCCTCATACGTCGCGACGAAGTAGTGAGTTCAATCCAAAAGGGTCGCTACATTTCCAAAAAGTACTTATGGGCCCAAAACGGACACCGTGTGCAAAAGTTACGATCAATTCTTTGTACGCCGACTGTCCAAGCCTTCCAAACATAAACTGCACACTCTTTCCAAAAAATGGCCAAAATCCCTCATACGTCACGACGAAGTAGTGAGTTCAATCCAAAACGGTCGCTACATTTCCAAAAAGTACTTATGGGCCTAAAACGGACACCGTGTGCAAAAGTTACGATCAATTCTTTGTACGCCGACTGTCCAAGCCTTCCAAACATAAACTGCACACTCTTTCCAAAAAATGGCCAAAATCCCTCATACGTCACGACGAAGTAGTGAGTTCAATCCAAAAGGGTCGCAATATTTCCAAAAAGTACTTATGGGCCTAAAACGGACACCGTGTGCAAAAGTTACGCTCAATTATTCGTACGCGAACTATCCAAGCCTTCCAAACATAAAACTGCTCACTCTTTCCAAAAAATGGCCAAAATCCCTCATACTTCACGATGAAGTGGTG
>NW_019256208.1:0-1138 GCF_002742605.1 Olea europaea var. sylvestris | reverse complement strand
CTGTCTCCCAAAATACAACGGATGAATAGTAAGCACCTCAAATACTACTCGAACGAACAGAAATTGTACTGAACAGTATCACCAACCAACTTTTGGATGGACACAAGACTATATGCTATATGTGAAAATTTATGCAGTATGTAGAAACCGTGTTCTGTAAAATATGTGGAGAAACTGTATTCCCGTTTTTTCTACTTGTTTAGAATTGAGAGAAATCAGGTGTATTTATAGGCTTAATCCCATGAATGTCGTTAACTCGTAAATAATAGCAATGAATATAGGAGTTTCAACAGTTTTGGAATTCAAACAGTCAGTGAGGAAAAAATTAGTAAAATGTAGGCTCTTCTAAGGGGCCAATTTCCACATCAAAAACTTATTTCGAATCAATTTGTCCCCCTGCGAGCGCACATAAAGAGAGCCTTGATACTACATATGATCACACCATTCTAAAGTATAATCCTATTTAAGATGGTATTTGTTTTCATAATTTTTCTATGTGGGACAAACCTTAAATGGTTTCCCTCCAACAACATAAACTTCTTTCAATTGACACACTTTGAGCTCCAATTTCTCATTCACCCAAACATCTCTTTTTACAAGTAAATACATGATTTCGATGTTCTAATGGAGGAGCACGCAAATCAATCTTGAACTTTTAAAATAGCCAACAAGGTCCCACTCAAATTTTGTGCCAAAGTTAGCTACTTCACCTAATTTTTTCCAACAATCTCCCTCATGAATGAAAATTAGGAGAGACAAAAGAACGTGAAACAAAGACTGGGTAATAAAGTTCAACGGTTGAAACCTGCATAGGATAGGTAAGTATTACCCTTTGAACCTTTCCTTGTAAAAATATATTTACTTTACTAGCTGACCAATAGACGCGTTCTGCCATTTGTGTAAACGATGATATACTCTACACATGATTCTTCTTAACAAATTCTGTTCTCATTATTATGTTCTTTTTCATTATGAACATACGCCTGGTCCTGTGAGAGTTTCTAATAATTAAGTCTCATACAATTCTCTTAGAAGCAGCCCCACTTCTCTCTCGCATAGGTGATTTCTTTTTACAAGTAACCCGCATTATTTGGCTCAAACTTCGTCGCATAAGAATCATTAAAAGCTTATTGCTTAT
>NW_019256207.1:0-1138 GCF_002742605.1 Olea europaea var. sylvestris | reverse complement strand
TTGATACCAAACAAATATTTCATTAAAATCTATATTCACATAAACACAATCGTCATTCTAACAATTCATATTTTGTAATATTTATAGATATTAACAGGACAAGCTTTTCTTGCCCCTGTGACATCCATTGCAATCTCAATACTAGCAACACTCCTGTATATATCCAAAAAAAGAAAAAAGAAAAAAAGCAAGTCTTTACGAGCTTTGTTGACCATTTACGAACCAACCATTATAGCTAATTTTCACATCCATGACTCTCCTTTTGCCTTTAACAGTTTCGATTTCCTCAAAAGTTGCCATTTACACGGTACTCCTTGAGGTTGTTGAGGATTACCTGTCCCTATGCCTTCACAACTTGATTCACCATTCCTAAAACCTCACTCATTTTTTGGGTATGTTTCTAGGAGTTTGGCCTAGCAACGATTGACTATAGGTGAGCTTGTGCACAGATTTAAGCACATGCGCTCTTCAAGTTTCGAATCCAATATCAACTAAAACTTATTAGCATTGGATAAGGAATATAATAGAAAACGAAGGAATTCTGAGTGAATATGTTGTGCACACTCATTTATTTAGGGTTTTTATGATTGTAATAAATCCCCAATCAACGCAAGGTGAAATCAGACTTTGATTTGTGCGATAATAGTACTGATTAAATCTTGCGTGAGATCTGTATGAAGATCAGTGGATGAAAGACTTTTTTGGGATTTTTGGGATGAATATGATTCTCACTTGGGAGGAAGATAAATGTTTTTGGGGATTTCTAGATAAATCTCATAAGTCAAATAGGGGATGATTGTAAGGGCATGTTTGTTGTTTGTTGGAGTAAATTAAGTTACCTAAATTATCATTCTTTTGATTTTAATAATTTTTCAAGTTTTCTCTTTACTGTGATTTTACAGTATTTCATTGAGAAAAAAAAGGTTACAAAGTAATTTTTAAATATGTAGTAAAAATAAGGTAGGTGGCACAATTTCCACTTTCATCAAGTATTTCAAGCTTGCAATAAGGTGTAAAAGCCCAAACATAGGATAGCAGATGTCCATTGAAGCCAGGCGGCCCAAAAAAGAAGACCACACTGATTTCGACAATTGGGCTTTACGCACTAAAAGAATTTGGAAGAATTACAAGGGTGAAG
>NW_019256206.1:61949-63986 GCF_002742605.1 Olea europaea var. sylvestris | reverse complement strand
GCTGGCGAAACTCGAGCGACAGCTCAGCGAAACTCTAGCGACGTCTGTTCTGCAATTTAGGCTCGAGCGAGGTCAGGACGAAATTCTAGCAAAATAAACCCGTCGTTTGCATCTTCAAAGCATCCCACTTTACCCTAGACCTATGTTATGAACTTTGCTAAATTGCAACTTTAGTCCCTGAACTATTAGACCTTTACAATTTGGTCCTTGACTTTACAGTTTTGACAAATAGGTCCTTTGGTCACAGATTGCCAATTACACATTTTCCTAACAAACTCCCTCTTTGACATTCTGTGACAAAAATACATATAACAGTCAAGGACATAAATAAAAATGACTCCAAACAACCTATCTATTCAACCAAAGCAGCTATCTCTTGTTGAACCTGTTTCCTGAAAATCAAAAACTCAAATACCAAGTGTAAAAGCATGTGAAATGGAAACAGTAAATAAAAATAAGAAATAGATCATACGTCATTAACCAGATTAAGAAACAATAATAATGTAAGTCAAAAACACCAAAAGCATACATTAATATTGCCAAAACATCAAAAACTTAATCTAGTCATGAATTATATACACATCATCTTTATATCACAATTACCAAAAAATCGATATCTATCTATCCAACTCTATCCAAAATATCTACTCCCCCCTTTTGTCACGAAGGACAAATGATAAAAAACAATCAACTAACTAACTACGAGGCAGCACCTCCAGCATCCGAAGACTCAGCACCGCTCTCGCCACTCGTGCTCTCCTCCATACTATCACGAATCCAGGGCAAATGTCGCTGACACACGGCAAGAGCACAGCGAAAAGTAGAAAGCTCAGCTGACTGACGCTCCGAAGCAGCACGTAACTGCGTGATCTCAGCCATCATACGAGCCTGTTGCTCGACCAGTGTAGACATCTGTCCCATAAGCGTCACCATGGGGTCAACGGGCAAAGCAGCCACCCCAGGAGCAGAAGTAGATGTCGAAGGAAAGGTAGAGCTAAGCGGAATAGCTAAAGGAGGATCGGAACGAGAAGGAAGAAAGACACGAGAACCCCCAAGTAAGAATATCAGTAATAGGATCAAGGGGCTCCGAAAAATCAAAGACATCAACAGGCTCAGCCTGAGCCGCAGCATGAGCAGAAGAGGAAGAAAATGGAACATGGGATCGACTATGATGAATGGTCTGCTATCCTCTCGGACGACCTATGCGACTAGTCGAACCCTTTGGAAAAGAAGTACCTAAAGACAAAGCAACCCTATGAATCAAGCAAGCATAAGGCAACCCGATCCGTCCCCCAGGAGTACGAAATGAAGCCAGAATCTGCTGGCACACAAAACTAGGAAGGTCAATCGAGTCCCCATGAAGAAGGGCATATAGAAAACGGGCCCTCACAATAGGTAAATAAGACGTGTGGGCAACAGGCCACAAGTTTGTGCACACGATACGCAACAAAACCTGACGATCGGTGGGTAAAGAACCCATGGTCATCGTCGTAGGCCCCCCGACAGACGGGGTGTTCAAAAGCGTCGACCGAACAAGGGCATCGGTCGGAATAGAAGCAGGTAGAATATAAGGAAAAGTCGGATGGGTAATCTGAGGTATACCTAAAGCATGAGCTACTGCTGACTGAGTAACCCTAAAAGAATGACCTCTAAGAAAAACCCTAAACGACGAGCCGTCTATCTCATGAATATTAGCATAAAACACCTGAACCAGGAGTGGGGACGGAGGTGAAAGACCAACAAGAAGGGGCTCCCAACCCCAGGAAACAAAAATGGCCGCTATATCAACAGGAAGGTCAGATAAGATTACCTCACGCTCCACGAGTACGGGGCGTAAGGAGAACTGAGAAGTGAAAACCTCCTGAGCTGTAGCAGAAATGAATCGCGATCGACTATACGACGTTGAACCATTGGCCGGCTGCGCAGAGGGTCGAGAACGCTTACGGGCCATCTAGTACACGTAGAGACGGAACTAATGAGTAACATGAAGAATGCATGTAATATGATGCAATGTGAAATAAAACACTGCACACACAA
>NW_019256206.1:39424-53004 GCF_002742605.1 Olea europaea var. sylvestris | reverse complement strand
CTAGATTGTAGGGACATCGAATGACACCTCAGGTGAGTGAGTCCTCAAAACGATCGAAGGAATGATTCTCTTCAAAGGAACAAGCCACCGTTAAGGAAAGATTAGCCCCCTAGGCGTGAAGAGGCTAGGCCTCGCCATCGGGAAATATCCTTCAACGAGGGAAAGAGCGTGAGGTGAAAGGTCGAGTGAACAGTAATAGCATAAAGGGTACCAAGCTAATACAGAAGACGTCCCTATCCACGAAATCAACTACATGGCAGATGGTATTTCCAGAAGAAGTTAAGTACTGTTGATTATATTCACTCAGAAACACACAGAGGATATCCACTTTCCACATTGCGATGCCCTTGTTGTAAGGGTTGTGGTGACCCGAAACAAGCTAAAGGAGATGCTAGTCGATAATGGTAGCTCTGTCAACATTCTTTTTGGAGCTACTTTTGACAAAATGATTGTGGATTATGAGCTAGTTTCTATCATCAGTCCCCATACAGCTTCATCAGAGACAGCATGGGAAAAAACAATGCTTGCAGTAGAAATGGTAGAGCCATCCCAAACAGGTTTGAACTTCATGGAATTTCTGATAGTGGACAGCAAGTTAGCTTATCATGGAAGTGCTAAGATGACCTGCTTTAAAGGACTTAGGAGTCGTTATCTCTATCCACCAACTGTGCATGAAGTTTTCGACTGAGTAGGAGAAAACAAAGGTTATGGGTGATCAAAGAGGAGCTTAGGAGTGTTATTTAAACTCGATCAGAAAGGAAAAACCTAAGGACGTCAACCTAATAATTGTAGACATGAACATGTTAGAGACCCGGGTGGCCAGTGTCCCGAACAGGAGGATGTCAAGTTGGTGGACACCCTCAAGAAAGTGTTCATACTTGATGAGTTGGACCCCAGTGCCATCGAGCCTAAGCCCCAAATAATATACGTGGAAGAGTTAGAAAGTTTTCAAGCGGATCCCTTGTTGCAAAAGGGAAGATGACATACCCCTAAAATTAAGGAAGAACTCAAAGACTTCCTATGGAAGAACCTCAATATCTTTGCTTGGAGGCATTAGGATATGGTGGGCATCAACCCTAAGGTCACTTCCACCATTTGAAAATTGATCCTACGGCTGTCCTGCATAGACAAAAGCGAAGGGCCTCAACCTAAAAAGATATGAGATCTTAAAAGAGGAAGTGCAGAGATTGACAAGAATGACTTCATCAGAGAGGCTATCTACTTGAAGTGGATTTCCAACCCAGTCTTAGTAAAGAAGCACAATGTAAATGAATGGTGTGCATTAATTTTTCGATTTCAATAGAGCATACCCTAAGGACAGTTTTCTCTTTCCTCAAATAGACAATTAGTAGATTCCACGGCTGAACATGAATTGTTAAGTTTTATGGATACCTACTCGGGTTATAATTTTCTATGCAACCGACCGATGAAAAAAGCACCTCTTTATCATAGATATAGCTCTTTATTATTATAAAGTGATGCCATTCGGGCTAAAAAATGCTAAGGCCATCTATCAAAGGCTTGTCAACAAAATGTTTGTCAGCCTGATTGGCAAAACAATCGAGGTCTATGTAAATGGCATGCTTGTCAAAAGCTTAAAGACAAATGACCATATAGCACACTTGAACAAGACTTTTCAAATGCTACAAAGGTATGGGATGAGGCCGAACCCTTAAATGTGTGTTCAGTGTTACCTTCAGCAAGCTTTTGGGGTACATGGTCAACCAAAGACACATAGAAGCAAACCTCAAAAATTTTTTGGCCCTGATGGAGATGAGGTCCCCCCTCCTCTTGAAGCTCAAGTTTGGAAAAGCTCTACATCTTTACTTGAACATCTCCAATGAGGTCATTAATGCAGTCCTCATTAGAGAAAATGCCACTACCCTGCTGCCTATCTAGTACATCAGCAAAGCCCTCTTAGCGCCTAAAACCCACTATCCCAACATGAAAAAGCTGGCATTGGCCTTGATCACAGCTTCCAAGAAATTGAGGCCCTACTTCCAGGCCCATACAATATAAGTGTTAACCAACTTCCTGTTTAGACAAGTGCTCCAAAAGCCTAAATCCTTGGAAAGGTTGTTAAAATGGGCAGTTGATCTTATGAATTCGACATCACTTCAAAACAAAAGCTACTATCAAGGGCCAAGCCGTAGTGGACTTTCTGACTGAATTTACCAATGTCCCAGAAATGGAAGAGATGATGGAACCAGTCAAGCCTCCCACCTAGAACCTGTTCGTTGATAGTTCAGTTGGAGAATTGGGCTCGAGAGCTGAGGTAGTCCTAATAAGCCCAGAATGACATAAACTGAATTGTGTAATAAGGTTCGGGTTCAAAGCCATGAACAATGTAGCTAAATACGTACTGCTTATCGAACTTTCGCTAGCTAAAGAAATGCAAGTAAGGAGGTTGTTCAACAACAGTGACTCCCAATTGATTGTTAATCAGGCTAACGAGAACTTCACAACCATAGACAAGGCCATGGTTGCGTATCTGAAATTGGTGATGGACTTTTTCCCAACCTTTGAAAAACTTGAGCTAGCTCAAATCCCACGCGTTAAGAATGCCCACACTGATGCCTTGTCTAAGTTGGCTAGTAGCAAAGACTCAAAACTATTGATGGTAGTGCCGATCGAGTACCTCCTAAAGCTTTCCATTGCTGCAGAAAAAGTGATGTGGGTAGAAGGAACCCCCACCTGGATGTGCAACCTATCATAGCCTATATAAAAGATCAGGTTCTCCCGAACAATACAGAAGAGGCCTACAAGTTCAGGAGGAGATCGGCTCACTTTATGTTCTTAGATGATGTGTTTTACAAGAGGAGCTTTTCCTCCANGAAAGACGCTATACAATTTCTGCAAAAGTGTGACAAGTGCCAGTGTTACCCTTCTATCCAAAGGCAACATTTTCAAAAACTAACGACGGCATCAAACCCTTGGCCCCATGCAAAGTGGGCATGGACCTCAAAGGCTCCCTACCTAAGGACAGAGGTAGTGCATGTTTTGTTATCATTACCATTGATTACTTTACCAAATGGGTTGAAGTCGAGCTTCTGGCAAAAATCATGAAAGCAACACTTCGAAGTTCCTTTAGAAGAATATTATGTTGATTTGAAATTCTCCATTCAATCGTCTCAAATAATGGAAGGCAATTTGATAACACAAAAGGTCAAGGACTTGTGCCAGAAGCTCGAAATCAAGAAACATTTTTTTCAAACCGCATCATTCCTAAGCCAATGGATAAGTCGAGGATGTGAACAAAACTATCAAACATACTTTGAAGTGAAAGCTCGACGAGTCTAAAGGGGTATAGGTTAATAAGCTACCAAAAGTGTTGTGGGCCATCCAAACCATCAGTAGGACTCCAACAAAGGAAACTCCATTCTCAATGGCATACGGTGCCGAGGCTATGAGCCCAATAGAGGTTGGATTACCTTTTCACACCGGTTGCAATTCAGTGAAATATTAAATGATGAGCTTAGAAGATTTGAGCTCAATTTTCTTGATGAAAAAAGAGATGACATCCAATTGAAATCGGTTGCATATCAAAGGCAGATGACCTGCTATTATAATGTAAAAGTAAAAAAAGGTCCTTTCGAATAAACGACCTGGTGTTTCGAATAGTATTATCCTCCAAGGAGCCAAGAGTAGGAATTTTGGGTCTAAACTGGAAAGGTCCATACCGCATCAAGAAAGAGCTCTAAACAGCATTTATTGGATCAAAGACATGGGTGGGAAAGTACAACCTCATCCATGTAACATTTAACATTTGAGATTGTATTATCAATAAATGTACTTCATGGCTAAAGATCTTACTTAGCGCTTGTAAAAACTCTTGGATGTAAATAAATAAATTCAAGTCATGTTCAAAAGCATCTAAAGTAAGATGAGAGCACTTGTTTCATTCGAAATAAATTTGTGGGCGCTTCAAAGGAGAGAATTGGTCCCAAAAAAGGGTTATCTCATTTGCACTCCGAGATGTACACCACATGTCTTGTCTTGACGAAGCTGAACGTCAAGTAAGAAGATTTTACATGAATGAACCATCCACTAGATATGGAAGCGTGGGCACCTTCGAATAGAGATTGAATCCCAAAAAAGGAGTTACCTCATTTACACTTCAGGACGTACATCACATGTCTCATCTTAACGAAGCTAAGCATCAAGCGAGAAGCCTTTATATGGATGAACCATCCACCATGTAGGAAAGCGTGATCACCTCGGAGGAGATGATCATATCCTAAAAAAGAGAGTTAACCACCATGTAGGAAAGCGTGATCACCTCGGAGGAGATGATCATATCCTAAAAAAGAGAGTTATCTCATAGAAAAAATTTATATCATTAAAAATTCAAAACTTCATAAAGGAAAGCCGTAGCCACATTACAAGGAATGAAAATAAAAAAATCTACACTAAACAAGTGGTGGCTGAGGTCCCAACGTCCCATTAGTAGGCGCTTCAGTTGCAGCTTGAGTTGAAGCTTATTTCTTAAGAGAATCTTCTTAGTCCGCCTTTTCTTCAACTGCTTCCTTAGCAGGGGTTTGAGGTACGTCATCCAAATAGTCAATCTTTAATTCTAAAGCGTTGAGTTTTGGATAAAGCTTTTCCATCCATTCCACTACATTAGCGTAGGCAAATTTCCTTCAATAAATGGCAAAGCGTTTGTACTCTTCTGTAAAATGGAAGCTAGAGATGGAACTTTTCACTGCCTTTTCACCCGTTAATTGAGCCTTAGCCTTGGTTCTATCCATCTCTTTCATGTAGTACTTTATTTAACTCTCATAGGATTAATTGGAGTCCTTGAGTCCAGCGAGCTCCAAGTTGGCCTTCTCCAAGGCTTTAACCATAAGCTTCTGATGGTTGTTTGAGATCTCTACTTCACTTCCCTTATTAATACTTCAATTTCAGCCAAGGTAAAATCCAGTTAGCAACATCTTTAGCTTTTTCAGCCCTCATCACTTCAGCCCCAGCTTTTATTTTCCTCAATTCTTCTTCAATAGAGACCAACTTATCCACTAAGACCTTATTCCTTGTTTGAACATCCGTCGAAAGCCCTAGGGCTTTGGCTTACTAGGATTGCCATAAGGTCCACTACATCGTAAGTGGACATATAAGATTGCCACCTCTTGGTCAAAAGTTTATAGAAGTTCGCAGTAGCACCCTGGACCTCTTAAGACAACATCTATGTAATCATAGGGACAATCACCTCATCTTGACCCACTGAAACTTTCGGACTTCTTAGAGATCCTCTCCATTAGAGCCTTCTTCACAGCCTCCAAGGCCTGCTTATCATTTTTTTGGTCTCTTCATTGGCCCTCTTCGTCATTTCAACTTTATGGCCTTCATTAAAGCCTCCATCAGCTTCAAAGGAAGATGTACAGTATGTTTAGTAGTGAGGGCAATAGTAGTGCCGAATTTTTCCAAGGCAACGCTACTATGGGATAGTTTTCTCTTTTTCTGAAGCTCCTTAACCTTAACCTTTTCCCTTCCCTTTCTTTTATCAGCCTTCTTCCTAGCCTTGTCCATTTTCTAGACTGCCTTTTCACTGAAGGCGCTCCAATTCTCCTTAATTTGCTTGAAGTCCCCATAAGAGGGCTTCAGAGCCCTGGAGACAATAGTTGAACGTGACTTTTAAGATTGAGACCATGTCGAGGATTGGATACTTCTTCTTTTCAAAATTCTCTACAATCAACAAAAGGCAAAGGTTAGATACCATCAAAACTTGAAAAACACTTCACATAAAGCTTAGTGGTTACCTCTCGAGGCCATTTCTTCGAAGTCTAGAAAATATTTGCTTCGGTCAATCACGTATTCAAAGTGGTGTAACTTCAGAGGACGTTTATAGATGTCCTTAATGACATCCCACTCTGCCTCGTATAGTTCAAAGCGAGACATTGAATCAACAAAAGCAAGATGGTAATGTCTGTTAAACTTATGGAGGAAAAAGATAAAGACATAAAGGAAGGCACTCACGTGTTTTAGAATACTGGGTCGGTACAATGCAAGCTAGGACGGTGTCTCCCTCAACCATTTGCTATCTCTCCCTTATCCAAAACCATAACTCCTTCCAACCCTTAATGAAGGATGGAATGCCCATTATAAAAGGAGCATGGGCCCTCAAAAGAGAGATGTAGTACTACCCCTTTGACTCATCTTTCCCAAGCACCCGGTATTGGAAAAGCGTTTAAGAGACATATAGAGGCATGTCCTCACCTAAGAAAAACTTCTTCCAAAGAAAGTAAGTCTCAACTAACTGGCTCTATCCCTAGGTAGGAGCTAACATGAAGCTCTTCAACACTACCCTAAATAAGGGATGCAAGACAAAGCGTTCCTGCCTTAAACAAGAATCCATGAGCAGTTACATATCTCGGCCTCACATAGCAGGCATATTCGTAGGCCTTGGGTACTATGAGTTGTATATAGCTTACGATACAATATTTGCTCCTAATTGCAACTAATTTGATGGAGGTCATAGCAGAAGAAATCTAAGTAGTCCTCCACCCAGCCTCGTCATTTATAAGACCTTCACTTATGGCCCAAACATTCCATTCCGACCTCCCAGGTAAGGTCTCCTCGCTATACCTTGCAATGATAACTCTAACTCTGCTGCCACTCGAACCAGATGCCATTGAAGATAACGAAACGTTGGAAGCAAGAAGGAAGAAAAAATCTAAAACTATTACCTAGATATATTGAATGATCTAAGAGTAAACAGCTAAAAAATAGAAGTTGCCAAAAAATTTGAACGCAGAGAGAATTTGGATGATTTTTGCAAAAGCAAAGGTATAACAATGACAGTTTTGCCTTTCCCAAGTTGCTGGAACAAAACTCTTTTGATCTGAAGTGTCGAATTATTAGTCAAATATGAGGCGTTGAATTCAAACAGTCTCTTTAATTGATCCCTAGATTAATGCGTGAATCTCATGTATGGGCCCCAACGTGTTCAACTCTATTGCACCGACATCGCCATCATTTTATGTTTAATGTAAAGGCTGTACGTGTATGGAAAATCGTAAAGTCTTCACAGCTTTTTCTTGGTAACGTGCAAAGATATCAAATCGTTAGCACCACTATCGAAGGCTATTATTAAAAAAAGGAAGCCTCGGGGGTTCAACTTCATCCTGCCTTGACTCAAGACAAATTTCAGGTACTCCCGTAATACAAAAGAATAAAACTTCCAACTCCAATAATGACATCAATAGTTAAACTTGAACTTGGGAGACTATTATATTAAAGGTCTCAATTTTTTTTTATTATCATTTTATCTAATGGAAAGCTGAAATCCCACTTACTACAGAAGTCCATGCATGATATAAATAAACTTTACATGGACTTGGGGGACTATTGGTACATAGAGCCACGTGGTTGACCCCCGAGGCTCTCTAGTCAATTAGTGGATTAGTCGACCCATTCAAGTATTGGAACCATTTTCAGCGAAGCCTCTCACACAAATGACAAGGCCTGGTAGATTAGTCCAAGGCTCATTCATGTCTCTTTTGTTGAAGCAAAGGTGTTGAGGCAAAGGAACTCCACAAAGTTCGAAGTCCGTTATAGCAAGTAATGGCTTACAGGAAAAATATCCTGAACTTACGTATGAAATCTTTTTAGAATGATTGATGGGATTGTAATAAGTGTAAGTGTCAAGTCTTGTCAATAGGTGGTTGTTCCGTGTAAGCATTAAATGCATCACAGGCTAGTGAGTCCAAATTGACGCCTAGAATTAGATGCTTTGACTAAGGATAAAGACACATGTACTTTCATCTAGTGGCCATTTCATTTGTAATACTATAAATACACCCTCCACAACATTTGAATGCTAATGCAACTCTAGATAGTAAAAGCCACATTTGTCTTCTCTTTTACTGATTTTACACTTACTCAGCAATGAGTTTACATTATTTCTCTTTGGTTGAGTTGTTTGAGATTAGTTATCATTATACAATCATTTCACAAATCTATCATCGAAACCTGAACACATTTGTCTCGCGTCGTTGAGTTTTTCTCATGTCCACACTTTCGGAGTATTAACGACTAGCAACTTGTCCTTACGTGTTTGAACTAACTCACATGTGCGCGAGTGGGCCTGGTATCTATTGTCTGTAGAAATTAATGTCAACAGTTTCTATTCACAGAATCTTTGTAAATCCATAAGAATACCATCATTCCAAAACATTATTTAGATTATGAAAAATCTGCTAAAATATTTTACTATTTAAACATTGAAATGATTTAAAATACTTATATAACAAGTAATACTATCTATGATGTGTTGGAATAATTATTGTTAATTACATTTTCACGTTAGCCACCAAAATGGTTCCATTACATGTACATGTATATCAGCAAAAGACACTATGTTGAATTACCACTAGGAATGAAGCATTGGTAAAAAAGCACAACTTAAGGCCTCACCAATAAAATGTCTAAAGGCCTTGGATTAAGCTCTGGATATGTGCAAAAATATTAGGTCAAGTTATAATACACAATTTGCTTGATAATTCTCACAAAAGCTCAAAACTCAATGAAATCTTGAAAATTGTATTTAATCATGTCTTCCAACAAATTGATGATAGAATATCAAAACATAAAAATTATCAAAAGCACAAAAAAAATCTATAATAAGTGCTATTAGCACAACTAAAAAGGGGTTAAAAATTCAAGATTTTGTCTTCCTATTTTTTAGAAAGTCAGCTTAGATATAGGCAAACTAAAGAACTAGCACTTGAAAAAGTTTAAGTACTCTCCAATGAAAGGGTAATTTCTGGCTAAAGTCACTTTGCAAACTCCATCTTTCTTCCTCCTACAAACCTTTGGCTCCTAAACACATCCAAAAATCCCCAGAAAAGGGGGACAAAACCATGTAAATTTTGGATAGGAAATTTGACATGGAGTTTTAATTTTTTTTTTTTTTTTTTTGAGGTTAGCAGTGTGGCAACTTCTAGAGAAATACCGAAAAAACCTGTGAGAAGAGAACACGTGTTAAATACAAAAAGCTAGAATGATGTGAATAAAAATTTAACGGTAACAAAGGGAAAAAAAAGCTAAGAGAAGGAAAAATCAAAGGTCATCAAGAAGAATGCTGACATGAGACAATTCTTGATGCATCAGAATTGTGAATTTTTCCCTTCACGAGCAGGAATTGAAAGTAGAACCAAAAGGTCTGTTGCGAAACCAACGCACGCCACATTATCCCTATCAAATGGCTGGCCTACTTTATACCCACTATGAAGGGACACCACTAATCCGATCATGAGCGAGAATAGAAGCCCTCCTGATTTTCCAGTGTTTTTAATAGGATGGATGGATCATAGGATAACTCTCCAAGCGGGAATATGCAAGTGCAAGGCACATAAGGTGCAAACTAAGAAATATAGCTAGACTACGAACAAGGAAAACATGTGAATATCATATCTTAATGCTAATATTACATAGAAATGAGTCCACAATAAACCCAAGGACATCGTGTGACTTAAATTTGTAGTTGGGTAAAGTGAGAGTCTTTTCTACAACCAAATAATGTAGACACCACATGACATAGTGCTATCATACCAACGAATGTAGGAATGTAAAGGTAGAAGTTAGAAATATCGGGCTTGTTTGAGCCACATTATTTTCAAAAAAAAATACATTCTTCCACAGTGGTTTGACATCATTTCAACCATACATTTTTTAATAAAATAATATTACACGCAAATCTAAAACTTTTCCTTATTTTTAACCACACATTTTCCATTGATTTGACATGAATAATGCATTTTTCCTAGAATGTAGCTCAAACATGCGCATCATATCAAAACTTAAATGATTATATGGACCCAATCGTAGCAAAGAAGCTTCTCATGACCTAGAAATAGCATTTGAGCATAAATTGAACCCCTTGGGAGATTAAGGCAAATCCTTTCTTTGAGCGTAAACAACTTTATCCTAAACAACTTTCCTTTCTTGCTTATTTCTACGCACAACATCATTATTAGGCCTACATCTAGGCATTTAACCCCCATTATGTCAAAGACACTAGCGGACCTTAAAGATCTACGTTATCGCTCATAAGAGATGCAAGAATGTTCATTCCTGTTGTTTGAACGTGTATAGAAGAGGAGGTCCAATTGTAGCTTTGAGAAACGTCAACCTCTACATCTCTTTCAATGGGGGCTGACTTTTGTCCTCTCTTTATACTTTGAAGATGGTCACTCTATACCTCCTCGTTTCTTTGTTGATTTTTCTCGTGGGTCTTAATAATAGGGTTGGAAAAAGATGGGGTGAGGCATGTTTTGAAATATTTTCATAGTCACTTATGCCTGCATATAATAGAGGATGAAGAGTTGCATAGCAGCATTTTGCTGCTTCAATTTTCCCATGTTGACACCCATGGTTGCCATCTTTCTTGTGAGGCTTATAAATGTCTTTCCTATTCTCTAGTAATGTGGCAGCCACTATTGGACATCTAAAGCTGTCGCAACTTCATTTTCAAAAGCTTTTTCACCATTCTTCACAAAAATATCTCATGTTTTTTACTTCCACTCTTTTTAATTCAAAATATCCATCTTTTGTTTGCTCTCTTAGAAGGCATGCCTTTTGACTCATGAGATAGAGTAAGATGCTCATTTTGCAAGGATAGTACTTCCACATGAGGCCAACAAATTATATGTTCTTTTTACAAGGCAATTCTTCTAAGTGAGGCCAATGAAGATGCTCATTTTACAAGGAGGTGAGACCAACAAAGATGTTCTCTTATTCATTTTTCAAGGAACAAGGTTCGAAAGTTGAAGATCTATTTGGGCTTGATTTATTCAAAACTTCAACTTGTCCTTTCTCTAAGAAAAACACTTTTTAAAAAGGAAAACATGTAAGCTTTTTAATAGCCTTTTCACTCACAAAATTTAATCTTTATTAAACTATGGTTCCCAAAAGTAATGCCAATTTGTCGACATTCGAGACCCAACTATTAATATATCTTTGCTGCTTTCATCCACGTTTATGTCACTTGCATACTTAGATATTAACATTAGATGAAATAGATTGAAGCTTTTACGGGATGGGATGATTGCATACTGTACGACACTCAAGTTAAATGGTGAAATATATTTGATATAGGAGAGACATCGTGTATGAAAGTATATTGGAGACAAGATTTAGATTATTTATAAATGACAATGGAACAAGTATTCATATGAGGAACCACATAAAAGAGGTCCCTCTAGATGCTTGAAATGTGATATCATCCTAACTATTCACTTGTTATGTTCAATTATGTCAATCTATAGGCATATCTTGCAGATTCGAAAAATAGAATGAAAAGTTATTATCTAATCGAGCCTCGGAGGTAAATTTTTTCCACCCTATTGGGTTGATATGGAATTTTTTTCCAAATAATATGTACTTTTTCTACTAAAATTTAAATGGCTTTGGGGAGTAGTAGCGTCATTGCTATAGAATTGTCACATCAATCGGTCTACGCAGTACACTTCGTGCAACTTGATTAATAAGAGGTATGCAAGAGATATGCTTTCCCTCGGATATAGACTACAACTGAGAAGGATTCATTGCCTCAAATAACATTAATGTTTCGAGTGCCGTATTAAAGACATTGCCTAAACGTCTCTGAAGAGGCATGATAGGAATGTAAAATGTCATATTTTTCATTCCATTACCTTATACTTTTGTGATTAATTAACACCTAAATGTACTAAGTACCCTTATATTTTGGTTTAGATTACAAATAGATAATGATGGCATAAATTAGAAGAAAAGAGGGATAAATGACTAAAGTGAAAAAAATCAAAAGTTGAAGGACTAAAACGCAATTATCCAAAAGTTGAACCGAAATGCGAAACGAATGAGTGAAAGATTTGAAGGTCAATTGATGGAAGACTCAAAGTGTTGGAAGAAGGAAAATAAGAAAAAGAAGCCAAGAAAAGAGGAGATGAAAGTTCAGGGATCAAAGTGCAACAATTGAAATTATTTTATACTGCGTGCGCCACAAGCATAAAGTGGCACGCGCACAATGAAATATATGGCGCACGAGCGTGGTCCAAAATTTCTGTGGCGGGCCAGTTTATTTTTTCTGATGAAATTCTACGTGAAAATAATATTTTTTTTGACATCATATATATACCTAAAGATGACAGAACGAGGGGAACCTCATTTTCGACCTAAAAATCTTATATTCTACATATATTTGGAGCTGAAGAACGGACCATAGACTTTTATCTCTTTTTACTTAAAGATTATTGATGTATTGCTAAACTCCATTTCTTGGTCGAAGGATATTGAAGCCCAGGAACATTTTTTCAATGTTTTCATTCATATTTTATGTATTGAATATTCTTCTATGCATGATTCATGGTTGTTATATTTGAATTCTAAGAGGCCTATTAGATATTCATTTATCACAATCTATTGCTTGTTTAAAGAACAAATATGTAATTGTTTGATATCTTTGATATTATGAACCAACTATAGTTTGATTAATCGTTGTTTTAGAGGTTATTAAATTTTAAGAAGGATATTTGACTAGATTAAATATAACCACTTGTGATTGTGTTGTTTAGTTTCATCCATTTATCTAATTTTCCATGCAATTATTAAATTAAATCTTAATTGATTTTCCTGGGGTTATTTAATAATAACGATTGATTGGATCACTTGTTTTCTGATTAATTACAATTAAGGAGAAATAGGAAAAATAAATTCTCGCGATGAATGCAAAAATATGAATTGATAATCATTCATAGATCCATGATCAGTTTGAAATTCCTACGTTGGATATTGACTTAGACCAAAGTTCGTTCTATTGATTTAATCCAATTTATTAAATTACATTGCTTTTAGTTAGAATTAATTTCATCACAAACAAAATCTCCCGTTATTGTTAACGTTCCATAAAATTAGAGTAATCACTCTTTGTGGGAACGATCCTTACTTCCACTACTACATACATTTTTTGGAAGTGTAGGTTTCATTATTTTTGGGTGTCTGCGACAGCACGCCAAATTTTGGTACCTTTGTTGGAGAGTGATTTAGTGTATTTTTGTGCTTTTTATTTGTTTCATTAGTTTTTGTTTAAAAAAAAAGTCGTTTATTTTGTTATTTAGTTTAGTTTACCTTGATTGTTTATGCTCATAACTCGATCCTCTAACCAAGGGAATTTGTAATACGATCCAGAAATAGAAAGAACTTTGCGTAAGTTGAGGATTGGCATAGCTAGAAATCAAACCTTGAAAGAGCTTGCAGCTCCAGATTTGCATCAACAACCCTTATGTATAACTTTCCCTAATTTAGATGCTAATACTACTTTTGAATTAAAATCCGGACTAATACATCTATTGCCCACCTTTCATGGTCTTGCCAGTGAAGATCCCCATAAAGATTTGAAGGAATTTCACGTGGTTTGCACAAGCATGAAACCTACGGAGGTAACTGAAGAGTAAATTAAACTGAGAGTCTTTCCATTCTCTCTGAAGGATTCAACTAAGGACTGACTCTACTATCTATCATCTGGAAGTGTCACAACATGGGAGGAAATGAAAAGGACGTTTTTAAAGAAATATTTTCTAGCTTCAAGGGCAGCAAACATTTGAAAA
>NW_019256206.1:37768-39091 GCF_002742605.1 Olea europaea var. sylvestris | reverse complement strand
TATCGGAATCAACAAGTGAATCAACCAAACTTCCAGCAATACAGGCAGCCCTATCCTCCTAGACAACAACAGGACCAAACTTCAAATTCAGGTATGCCTTTAAAAGATATTGTTAAGTTTCTTGTTACTAACACTTTGCAATTCCAACAGGAAACAAGGGCAAGTATTAAAATTTTGGAAAATCAAATAGGTCAAATGGCAACCACAATCAACAGGCTGGAAGCACAAGATTTGAGAAAATTACCCTCTCAAACAATGGTCAATCCAAGGAAAAATGTAAGTGCAATCTTGTTGAGGAGTGATAAGGAAGTTGAAATATCAAGGGCAACCCTTATATCATTGGAGCAGGAAAAGGAGAAAGATGTCCTTGAAGAGAAGAGTGATCCTAACGACAATAGCGTACCTAAGCGTAAGTTTCCAGCTCTTTCTGATTATAAACCGGTACCCCCTTTCCCTCAGGTTTTAGTAGGATATAGGAAAGATGAGCAAGATCATGAGCTTTATGATACTTTTGGTAGATGCGAGATAAATATTTCACTTATAGATGCTATTAAACAAATACCTCCTTATGATAAATTTTTGAAACATTTGTGCAAGAGTAAGAGGAAACAAAAACTCAAGGGATGTGAAAAGGTAAACATTAGGGAGAATGTCTTTGTAATTATTCAAAGAAAAATCCCCACGAAGTGTACAGACCTAGTTATGTTTACTATCCTTCGTACGATAGGTGACACTAACTTTGAAAAAGCCATGATAGATTCAGGAGCTTCTATTAATATCATGTCATATTCTATATACGCTTCTTTGAAACTTGGATCTTTAAATGAAACGGGTGTTGCGATCCAACTAGCTAATAAATCTAATGCCTATCCTAAGGTTTTAGTTGAGGACATTCTTGTGAGAGTTAATTATTTGATTTTTCCCACTAATTTTTATGTGCTTGATATGGGTAATAGTGATCAAACTAACATCTAAAGCTAAAATATACTTTTATAGTGGCATGCTTACCATGATAAAATAAGTGAATTTAACATTTATGATGCCATGAAACATCCTGATGAAACTAGCCTTGTTTATTTTATTAAAGTGATCGATCATTTAGATCAGAAAATTTTAGAACATGATAAAAACAATGCAGTGAAAGTTGTCATTGATAAGCATATTGAGGAGGTAGATCAGGAGTTACCCCCAAATACTACCTTGTAGGAAACCGTTGTAGCATTGAATGCTTCTCTAAAGTCAGGTAAAAGTTTGCATAGTGTTTTGTCAATTTCTAACAAGAGACATTTCTATGCAGGTTTCCAAATAGTGGAGGTGAGAACA
>NW_019256206.1:20598-36284 GCF_002742605.1 Olea europaea var. sylvestris | reverse complement strand
GGATCCACCCGCGCACACGTGAACGAAGGTTCTATACGCTAAGACACGTGGACGGTCTAGAACGAACGAATCAGGGGCGTGAGTGTAGTTCAACGACACGGGACGAGAACGTTCGGAATTCGACATGATGTTCTTAATCCGATCGTACAATAATTACCAATCAGTGCTCATGAGTGTGCATGTAAATATGTATGAACTCGTATTGTCTTGTAAGAGAATATGAAAGAGAGAGTAAAATGTAGTTCTTGTATTGATTCTTGCATTAGCCCTTAAATGTTATACAAGGGAAGTATTTATAGTGTTACATGTGAAATGACAGCCCTTAGATGAGGTGGCACGTTGCCTCATCTCCTTAATTCAAACATCCAATCTTAGGCATCATTCTTGACTTACTAGCTTGCTGCGCATTTATTGCTTATGCAGAACCCCCATGCTAGTGATAAGACTTGACATATGCACTCATGATAAACGTTCCATCAATCATTCAAACAAGATCTTTATGTAGAAGATCTCTTAGGAGAGGTGATCATGGAAGACGTTCATTCATGGTTCGGGGGCCTCTGTCGCTCATGTATTACTTCCGCTTCAGGGCTTCAAAAATCTTCACAGGCCTCGGCATATGGAGTTCGGCAACATTCAAGGCCTCGGTATATGGGCCTCGGCATGAAGAGTGTCGGCCATACATGCCACCTCGACTGGAGTGCCACGTGCCTCGGATTGAGTGGGCCATAGGCCCAAATATATTGGCCAAGTATGACAACACGTAACAAATACTAACCACATCTTTCATGAAATCCACAACTCTTCAATCACATATTTCAAAAACTTTTATCAAAATCTACTAAAAATCTAATTTTAATCTCCAGCAAGCACCGTATCTTTTATTAAAATCCGCTAAACCTTTTATCAAAATATTTTTCAAATAACACCTCAACAATATTTTTCTATCACATTCAATGTGTATCATATATTCACTTATCATCTAGAGACCCAGTCCAACGTCTTAATTAGAGCCATTAAAATTTTTGCAATTTTATTCAAGTGAAAATTAATTCCAATGCAACTGCGCCTTGGTTAAAATATTGCGCCATAGGTAAAATAGACACTATCTAAAAAAATTATCTCTAGGGAAAGCTGACAAAGACTCCATCAAGCTGACATGACGAGAAAAAATAGACAATGTTTAGAACTCCATCCAAATATAAAAACCATGTTCGAATGGAGTAACTCGACAAAATTAATATTTCTTTCCCTTTTCAAATTAAGAAATGATGTTATTTTTTACTTTTAAAAAAAAGGGACACCTAGATAGCAATACATAAATGCATTAGAGGCTAACCATGGACTTGAGTGTCTATTTCGTAGCCTGAAACGCAGTTTACTCAAAGAGTCGACTCTATCTCAAACTTATAGTTTACATTATCCTCAATGTAAGTAGAAATTTAACTTAAGGAAGAACATCAATGCTCCCCTTGTTCTATGATAATGCCTCTCCTTCAACATTCAACCCTTTATCCTCTTTCAGTCTTTCTAGCTTGATACTCAAATTATCTCCGTTGTATTTGAAAAGAGACGTGAAAATTTAATTAGCTAACGACATGGCTAGTTGCACAAAGAAAAGTTCAAAATCACGTGACATATTAGATTAACTTATTTTTATGACATTGTCTCTATATTTCTCTTAAAAGTTCTAAAATTGTAAAAAGAAGTCATAAGCTAAGAAGTGAAAGATAAAAGAGAAAAGTAGAGAGAGAAAATAGGGTTGCTTCCAATAAGTGATTGTTTTAAGTAGTTAGCTTAACTTCTAGAAACAATTGTTTCATGGTATTTTGAATGAGGCCGTACTGTTCTCACGAAAATTTAACTTGAACTCTATCATGAAAACTTCAACTTCTTCCGTTAACCTTGATTACAAAATCAACTTTAGGGCTATAACTAAAATCGAAGATTTCTTGATTGTTTCAACTTCATTGAGCGTCACCGTTTCACTTTGCTCCTTTAGGATCAACTCCTCCTTATCTGCATGATCTTCTTCTTCAGTTGTTATCGATTGGATGGCCATTCAACAATCCAAAATTTTGACCAATTACACAAGGGCATCTTCACGGAAAACATTTCTCATTTTTTTGTGGTAGTTGGAAGCCCAATGGAAGTGATTCTTATAATTCTCCCAAGAGCAAGGCATGCTCATTGACGATGAGCATGCGAAATAATTTAACGGGCAAGTCATCCTCATCAATTGCTAGGGCGAAAAATAATCCTATAGGCAAGTCATCCTCATCAATTTTTATGGGAGAAACTATTGTATGGATAAGGACTTTATCAATTTTTGGAGGGAGAAATAATCACATTAGCACACAACCTCATCATTTTTGCTAAATACATACGCTATTATAGCTCGTAGATGATACCATATGATGAAATCCCCCACTAACATGTCTTTCTCATCACTCGTGATCTGACATCTCGTGTTGCAATTCCTTTACTTCTCTTTGTTCCCTTATAATAATGGAACCAGGAGAAACAAGTAAATCAAATGAAAAATGAAAAATAAAAAACTCAAGCTAATATAATCAAAGAAAAAACAATTAAAAGTCCACAAAAACGATGCTAAATTTAATTTATTTATTTTTCAACCCTACTACGAGTACATTATGGTTTAAACTCTTTCATACGACATGATTTACACCATTAATTTTCCTACCACTTTTTCCATCAATGCATGGATTCCTCCGCATAAGGGGGAATGTCATGCTATTTGTACATCTAACATTATCTTTGATTTTCTTTCCTTCAAATGGATGGATCGTAAATGCTAAAGAACTAATTTAGTGATGAGTAAAGTGTCGAACATATGAGGCCAATTACTTACTTAATTTTAACTAAAACTAGCATTAATTTGACAATTACAACACTAATAGTTTGGTATTACTATATGTATCAACTAAAAACAAGAACATAAAAATAAGCAATAAATTATTGGAGTTCAATTAAATCTCTAAATGCACTAGGGTCGTGAATCTCTCATTGTTAATCTACTTTACATGTTCAAAATCATTAATAAATTAAGTTTGGTATTAACTATATCTATTTATCAACTAAAAACAAGAACCTAAAATAAGCAACAAATTCTTGAAGCTCAATTAAACCACTAAAGACATTAGGGTCGTAAATTTATCATTGTTAATCTACTTATCAATGAAATAATCAACACAAAGTTAGTTATATAATGAAATGGCAATGAGAATTAGTTGAGTAAATGAAAAACAGCAGTTTCCCATCAAAACTTCAATTGATTGGCCCTAAAAGTGGATGAATCGGGGCCCAAATCAAGGACCCAAAATCACGTAGCAACACCACAAAAATTGAACCAAGATTACCTACTCAAGGACCACAAAGGAACAACACAAAAACTGGCCGAACGCTGCTCATTGGAACAATCTTGGTACATGTAGATCTCTCTTTACACTCTAGCTTATCGAATTTACACTTAGTCACAATTTCACACCACATTTCACATCTCACATATTTAATCCAATTATTATAAACTGCCATATCATCCATATATCAACCAAGTGGTAAATAAAAATGTACAAATAACTTTATCCCATTTGGAATGGGTAGAGGAAATTAAACCGTCAAGCTAATTTCCCCAATTCCAACTATTCACATGAAAGAAATGTGGCTGAAAATTAGAAGAAAATTTGTGGAGTAAAAAATAGAAAGGGCTGGATACAATGGTTGGCATTTGGGCCATGGATAAAGTGATCGGGTAGCCCCATCTGATCCCATTAAATTACATTTCAAGATATTTTATTTTTTTTCCTCTATTTTCAATCAAACAATCTTTCATAAAATAATATTACAAGTAAATCGAAAACTTTTTCCTTTTTTTCAACTGCTCATTTTAAAAAAAAAAACATTATTCTATCCATTTTCATTACCAAAAAATGGGGGCCAAACAAGGGTGTATAATAAAAAAGCAAGTAGATTCAACCCACCTGTTGGGTGGAATTTTTTATTTTTAAAGTAAGACATTCTTGAATCGAAATTTGAGTTCTAGCATGCTGCTTAATCTTACATATCAGACTTAAATAAATTGGGGACGAGAATTGAATCCGGAATTTTTACAATAATGCTATTGTATTGAACGATCAAAATTAAGTACCATTTTGCTATTTTATTTATCTTGTTTTCTAATTTTCTTGAATCTATTCTCTTTTGTGAGAAATTGCAAAATATTCTTAGATTCTTGAATTTGTTGCAGGTGATCTATGATACTAAGAAGAATGAAGGAGTAGAGGATAAATCCAAGATGCCTCTTCTTGTTTATGTATCCCGTGAGAAAAGACCTTCACGGCCTCATCGCTTCAAAGCAGGAGCCCTCAATTCTCTTGTAAGCCATACTTCTCTCTGTATATCCATATATACATGAAGCCCTGTTTGGCTCTCATTAAATTTCATTTCATTTTTCTCTCTCCTATATTAATCGCACTCTTCCATAATATAATATCATACGTAAATCGAAAACTTTCCATCCTTCTCAACCACACATTTTTCAAAACAAATACTATTCCCCCCATTTTCATTTGAAAAAATAGGGGCAGACGGGGGCTAGTTTCATGGTAACTTGTAAGATGCTAATACTTTTTCATGCACATTTCAAAAATCGAAACCCTTTTAGAAGCTCTAAGAAACTTTTTGATCAAATATTTGAAAATCTGGATTAAGAATTGCACGTTAGTGCTTTGTTACAAGCCTCGACTAAGAATCAACTAAGTTGCAGCTTCAACTAAAAAGCTAACACTACCTTAGGCTTCAATCCTCCTATGACGAGAGTTTAATTCACTGCTAAATAGATTTTTAAAGTGGTACTTTTTCCACAAATACCTTTCCAAGTGTCGTGTTATGTTGCGTTTCCTATTTCTATTTTCGCGCAAAGTGCAAAAATCATCCAACTCTACTGTTCATGCAGCTTCGAGTTTCTGGGATAATGAGCAATGCACCCTATGTACTAGTATTAGATTGTGACATGTATTGCAATGATCCTTCCTCTGCCAAACAAGCAATGTGCTTCCATCTTGATCCCAAGATGTCAACATCTCTCTCATATGTACAGTATCCTCAAATATTCTACAATGTCAGCAAGAATGATATTTATGATGGCCAAGCAAGATCTGCTTACAAGGTACAAAAACTTTATTATTTTTCAGATTCCATAAGCTGTTTCGCATTTTGGAACTAATCACCTTTTTATTTCTTCGAATAAATAATATTATTATGTATAGACTAAATATCAAGGCATGGATGGGATAAATGGCACTGTTTGCTCGGGAACTAGCTATTACTTGAAGAAGAAAGCCTTGTTTGGTCACCCCAATCACGAAGGTTTTCCTATATACTTTTCTCTTGTGGCGTTGATTTTTCATTAGTTTTCGATGAGGGCATGTCTTATATGTATTGTTATACAATATAATATACAAGATTTTAACTTTTTCTTCATTAGTACTATCGAGTACAGCATAGTTTGCCTCAACAAACATGCCATGAATATAATTGATTGCATTAGGAGAAAAATATAATGTTATCTACTTCTCAAATGTTTGGCAGATGAATTTCTTGATTATGAGCCAGAAAAGAACTTTGGCTTCTCTAGCATGTTCATTACTTCACTAAAAGCACTAAATGGAAAGGAAGTTGTCAATGAAAGGGAAATTTTATCTGATGCAACTTTGGAAGAGGCAAAGAATCTGGCCTCTTGCAGTTTTGAAGAAAACACAAAATGGGGAAAAGAAGTAAGTTTAATTAGCAAACTTTTAGCATGTTTTCCCCTGCTTAAAAACACCTTCTCAGGTTCAATTTTCGGCCTTTTGGGCAGTATGCATACACATGCTACCCAAATAAGCACCTAAAAAGGTTCTTTTAAGTGGGGCAAAACGTGCTCCTTATTTCATTTTTTCTACAATTCTTTAATGATCAAAATTGAATGAATTTTGTTACTCTTTTATGATTACAGATTGGTTATTCATATGAATATTTGCTGGAGAGCACTTTCACTGGTTATCTTCTGCACTGTAAAGGATGGAAATCGGTTTATCTCTACCCGGAAAGGCCATGTTTTCTTGGTTGCACCACGGTTGACATGAAAGATGCCTTGGTTCAAATGATGAAATGGGCTTCTGGATTGGTTCAAGTAGGTTTTTCAAGATTCAGCCCTCTCACTTATGGGGTGTCTAGAATGTCTCTCCTTCAAAGTATGTGCTATGGATACTTTGCATTTACGCATTTTTTCTCCATTGCCTGCCTGATATATGGCATCGCTCCTCAGCTTTGCTTCCTGTTTGGAATTCCCCTATTTCCCAAGGTAAATTTGCATATTTTTATTCAAGGCTATCTATTTGATATATGGCACCTGGGATAGAAAGACTCGTATATTAAGAAACTCCCTCAGGGAAGCTACTCCTAGAAGAGGAGTTAAGAGCTTCCGTAGGCTTATTCTACTTTAGTTCCATAAATTCACTTCAATCTGTCTTATTTACTTAATTTTGAGTTAGTGTTCTAAGCCTTGTAAATTACTTTTCCAGGTCACAGACCTCTGGTTTGCTGCATTTGCAACTGTGTTTGTGTCATCTCAAGCTCAACATCTATATGAAGTTCTTTCTAGTGGTGGCTCGATTAGGACATGGTGGAATGAACAAAGAATCTGGATGATAAAATCAGTAACGGCTTGCTTATTTGGATGCCTCGACGTTCTCATGAAGTGGATAGGCGTAGCGAAAGCAAATTTCCAGCTGACAAACAAAGCCATCGACCAAGAAAAACTCGAAAAATATGAGAGAGGAAAATTCAACTTCCAAGGTGCAAAAATGTTCATGGTACCCTTATCACTGCTAGTTTTATCAAATTTGGGGTGTTTTATTGGTGGAGTGAAAGGACTTATAAGTGGAAGAAATATTGAGGAAATGTTTGGACAGGGTGCTCTATCCCTTTATATTCTTGTTCTAAGTATTCCAATTCTTGAAGGACTGATCCCTAAAATGGGCAAATGAAATTGTTGATTTTTTATATTTGTAGATGTAATACCTATTCATAAGAGTTTTCAATAAAGGGATGAAATTTATGATGAAATTTATAGTGTTATATTGAGAGAAATGTGTTTTCCATTAGTTTAAATTTTAAAGTACACCATATCTTGCATCTGATAACTGTTCTACGAAATTGCACCAGAAATCTCACATTATGTGAGTTCTATGTTGTGATAAAAAATGTCAAAAAATCACTCAATCCTTTCCATTGTGTCTTACCTATTGGCATTCTGTGAAATGCAATTCTGTACCTACTGAATTGTTCTATTCCTTGTGTAAAAAGTTGGAATAAAATTGCAATAATAACATCAAATTTAATGCAGTTCGACAATATATCTCTAACTCCAATTAAATTTTCCACTCTCAAAATAATTAAATTGAACCATTATGTCTACATGACTATACGACAGCTCTCCAAACTTTTGGCCATGCACATTTTTATGCTACTTTCCAATAAAAAATTACTAAAAGTTTTTATATATGATGGGCCCAGTGTCACGCCCAACTAAGGTCACGGTAGACCTTTAAAAATTGAAAGTAAATTCAAATACGAAAGCAACTTCTAGACTTTAGAATGGTGTCCATCAAATTTAAAAGAAGAAATGTTCATTTGAAATTTGTCATTTTCATATGTTCAATTTATCATGAATTTTCTACAACAATGATAAAGTTGTCTGCACCTTGTCTAGCTATTCTTTGACAACATGTCTAGTAATTACTGGACGAGACATGACGATATAATAAATAAAACCTCGTTTGATAAATTCTCAAAATCTTTGTTAACTTTCAATATTACGAACTTTTTAACTGAATAAAATTTTAATTTAAACAATATATTCCAAAAAGTTTGAGCATGTTTGAATTAAAATTTGATTTTAATTTAAGTCAAAGTCAAATAATCAATACTGTTGACCCCAAAAAAGTGTTGCCAACAGATGCCGGATCCACCCGCGCACACGTGAACGAAGGTTCTATACGCTAAGACACGTGGACGGTCTAGAACGAACGAATCAGGGGCGTGAGAGTAGTTCAACGACACGGGACGAGAACGTTCGGAATTCGACATGATGTTCTTAATCCGATCGTACAATAATTACCAATCAGTGCTCATGAGTGTGCATGTAAATATGTATGAACTCGTATTGTCTTGTAAGAGAATATGAAAAAGAGAGTAAAATGTAGTTCTTGTATTGATTCTTGCATTAGCCCTTAAATGTTATACAAGGGAAGTATTTATAGTGTTACATGTGAAATGACAGCCCTTAGATGAGGTGGCACGTGGCCTCATCTCCTTAATTCAAACATCCAATCTTAGGCATCATTCTTGACTTACTAGCTTGCTGCGCATTTATTGCTTATGCAGAACCCCCATGCTAGTGATAAGACTTGACATATGCACTCATGATAAACGTTCCATCAATCATTCAAACAAGATCTTTATGTAGAAGATCTCTTAGGAGAGGTGATCATGGAAGACGTTCATTCATGGTTCGGGGGCCTCTGTCGCTCATGTATTACTTCCGCTTCAGGGCTTCAAAAATCTTCACAGGCCTCGGCATATGGAGTTCGGCAACATTCAAGGCCTCGGTATATGGGCCTCGGCATGAAGAGTATCGGCCATACATGCCACCTCGACTGGAGTGCCACGTGCCTCGGATTGAGTGGGCCATAGGCCCAAATATGTTGGCCAAGTATGACAACACGTAACAAATACTAACCACATCTTTCATGAAATCCACAACTCTTCAATCACATATTTCAAAAACTTTTATCAAAATCTACTAAAAATCTAATTTTAATCTCCAGCAAGCACCGTATCTTTTATTAAAATCCGCTAAACCTTTTATCAAAATATTTTTCAAATAACACCTCAACAATATTTTTCTATCACATTCAATGTGTATCATATATTCACTTATCATCTAGAGACCCAGTCCAACGTCTTAATTAGAGCCATTAAAATTTTTGCAATTTTATTCAAGTGAAAATTAATTCCAATGCAACTGTGCCTTGGTTAAAATATTGCGCCATAAGTAAAATAGACACTGTCAAAAAAAATTATCTCTAAGGAAAGCTGACAAAGACTCCATCAAGCTGACATGACGAGAAAAAATAGACAATGTTTAGAACTCCAACCAAATATAAAAACCATGTTAGAATGGAGTAACTCGACAAAATTAATATTTCTTTTCCTTTTCAGATTAAGATATGATGTTATTTTTTACTTTTAAAAAAAATAAGGGACACCTAGATAGCAATACATAAATGCATTAGAGGCTAACCATGGACTTGAGCGTCTATTTCGTAACCTGAAACGTAGTTTGCTCATAGAGTTGACTCTATCTCAAACTTATAGTTACATTGTCCTCAATGTAAGTACAAACTTAAGGAAGAACATCAATGCTCCCATTGTTATATGATAATGCCTCTCCTTCAACACTCTTAACACTTTATCCTCTTTCAGTCTTTCTGTCTCGATACTCGAATTATCTCCATTGTATTTGAAAAGAGACGTGAAAATGTAATTAGCTAACGACATGGCTAGTTGCACAAAGAAAAGTTCAAAATCACGTGACATATTAGATTAACTTATTTTTATGACATTGTCTCTATATTTCTCTTAAAAGTTCTAAAATTGTAAAAAGAAGTCATAAGCTAAGAAGTGAAAGATAAAAGAGAAAAGTAGAGAGAGAAAATAGGGTTGCTTCCAATAAGTGATTGTTTTAAGTAGTTAGCTTAACTTCTAGAAACAATTGTTTCATGGTATTTTGAATGAGGCCGTACTGTTCTCACGAAAATTTAACTTGAACTCTATCATGAAAACTTCAACTTCTTCCGTTAACCTTGATTACAAAATCAACTTTAGGGCTATAACTAAAATCGAAGATTTCTTGATTGTTTCAACTTCATTGAGCGTCACCGTTTCACTTTGCTCCTTTAGGATCAACTCCTCCTTATCTGCATGATCTTCTTCTTCAGTTGTTATCGATTGGATGGCCATTCAACAATCCAAAATTTTGACCAATTACACAAGGGCATCTTCACGGAAAACATTTCTCATTTTTTTGTGGTAGTTGGAAGCCCAATGGAAGTGATTCTTATAATTCTCCCAAGAGCAAGGCATGCTCATTGACGATGAGCATGCGAAATAATTTAACGGGCAAGTCATCCTCATCAATTGCTAGGGCGAAAAATAATCCTATAGGCAAGTCATCCTCATCAATTTTTGATGGGAGAAACTATTGTATGGATAAGTCTTCTTTATCAATTTTTGGAGGGAGAAATAATCACATTAGCACACAACCTCATCATTTTTGCTAAATACATACGCTATTATAGCTCATAGATGCTACCATACGATGAAATCCCCCACTAACATGTCTTTCTCATCACTCGTGATCTGACATCTCGTGTTGCAATTCCTTTACTTCTCTTTGTTCCCTTACAATAATGGAACCAGGAGAAACAAGTAAATCAAATGAAAAAAGAAAAATAAAAAACTCAAGCTAATATAATCAAAGAAAAAACAATTAAAAGTCCACAAAAACGATGCTAAATTTAATTTATTTATTTTTCAACCCTACTACGAGTACATTATGGTTTAAACTCTTTCATATGACATGATTTACACCATTAATTTTCCTACCACTTTTTCCATCAATGCATGGATTCCTCCGCATAAGGGGGAATGTCATGCTATTTGTACATCTAACATTATCTTTGATTTTCTTTCCTTCAAATGGATGGATCGTAAATGCTAAAGAACTAATTTAGTGATGAGTAAAGTGTCGAACATATGAGGCCAATTACTTACTTAATTTTAACTAAAACTAGCATTAATTTGACAATTACAACACTAATAGTTTGGTATTACTATATGTATCAACTAAAAACAAGAACATAAAAATAAGCAATAAATTATTGGAGTTCAATTAAATCTCTAAATGCACTAGGGTCGTGAATCTCTCATTGTTAATCTACTTTACATGTTCAAAATCATTAATAAATTAAGTTTGGTATTAACTATATCTATTTATCAACTAAAAACAAGAACCTAAAATAAGCAACAAATTCTTGAAGCTCAATTAAACCACTAAAGACATTAGGGTCGTAAATTTATCATTGTTAATCTACTTATCAATGAAATAATCAACACAAAGTTAGTTATATAATGAAATGGCAATGAGAATTAGTTGAGTAAATGAAAAACAGCAGTTTCCCATCAAAACTTCAATTGATTGGCCCTAAAAGTGGATGAATCGGGGCCCAAATCAAGGACCCAAAATCACGTAGCAACACCACAAAAATTGAACCAAGATTACCTACTCAAGGACCACAAAGGAACAACACAAAAACTGGCCGAACGCTGCTCATAGAAGGCAGTCGAAACATGAACAGAGAACGGGCAGAGAGTGGGGTAAATGCATGGAGCACAGAGGCCAAAGACCGGTGGTCAAGCCAGGGGGCGGAGCCAGCCTTTCTAGGTTGTGGGGTCAAAAATTAATGTGTAATTTTTCAAAATAATATAATATTAATTTTGTTTACTATGTTATTTTTAGATGTTGAGTTAACGGCGAATAAATCAAATTGGATGTAGGAAGTAAATGAATTGAAATAAAATTCACATTTAATTTATGAAGTAAATGAAATTTAAGTTTAACAAAAAATAATTTGAAAGTAATTCAAATTACATTTAATCCGTAACGATTTTAGAATTTTTGACGTCATCTTCCATGTAAAATTTCCTAATAAAATGATGTAAATTATATTGAAAAATTTATCGCACAAAAATAAAAACGTTAATGAAATATTGAATTTTTTTAAGAAAAAAAATGAGTTAAACGTTTTTTCTAGTACATACGTTTGACACATGTTTAACTATTTTCAATATCCGTTTGGATCAATTGATATGATTACGTTGCAGTTATCGAAACAAGTTTCTAGATGACACAGGCGATTTGTGGATTTGGATAATATATGATCATTGGCAATTTTTTTTAAAATTTAGCATATTATCGAACTTTTCAAAATACTAATTTGGAATAGCTTTCTTTGATACATCATAACTTTTGCTACGGTTGATCATTTCACATGCTGTTAAGAAGCGAAAAACTGGGTTATGAGCACTTTGAAATGATATTATGAATGTAATGTTCCGACTTCATTTGGCATGTATTAAAGTAGATAATAAAATGGTTAAAACAATTATTTTCTGAAAAAAAAAAAACCCAAAAATTTGTGGAGTCAAGCGACGGCAAGAGTGTCGGCAATAGAGAGAAGGGAGGTAGCCACACAAAGAAGCAAAGCTTTGGCAGTCATGAAGAAGAAGAAGTGCACCCAAGGTTCTCTCAAACAAGACAAAGAGAAGCCGTAGGGATGAAAATGGGGCGCGGGGGGGGGGGGGTTTATTTTATTTTTTAATAATTCATTTAGTGGAATTTTCCATTTAAAGTATTGAATTCCTTTAAAAAAAAATAAAAATTAACAGGGCAGGACGGGGCAGCACAAGTTTTATTCATACCCCTCTAGAACTTGCCCCAAATAAGGTGGGTAATCCTTGCCTGTTCGGGCTGGGGTTCGTGGGTATTAGATTTGATGGATTTTTTTGTCATCCCTAGGAAGCAGAGTGTTATATCTCATAAAGGAAAAACTCGATATAAATAACAATAGGTCAACTAAGTGGGTCAATTGGTAATGGGTCGAGCTCATAAGTGGTCTTGGTCTCTCTTTGTTTTTTAGGCTACCAAATATAATTTTAGACCTATAACACTTAAATGTGTATTCAATTATAGGCTTCCAAAGAAAATCAATTGAATTTAGTATCCGTCTCGTTATTGATCATCACTCCGAGATTTATCTAGTATCGTCCACATTTATGCAAAATATACATACAAAAAAAGTAAAACAAGCTTAGTAGTCGCGCATTGTGATTTAAAAAAAAAAAAATTGAAACCTCGCATACTTTTACCAATATTTAGAAGGGTAGGACAACTACTAAACATTGCCAAGGGGAGCACCTTAGCTCTAATGTTTGCAAGTTTATAGTTAGAATGCACTAACATAGGTTGATAACTTTATCTTTACACTTATATGTGTAAAGTCCCAAAATAATAATAATAACAATATGGTAGAATTAATTATTTTACGTGCTATACTTTTTATATTTGAAAAGGTTGGGGACCAAAATGATGTGTGTGTGTGTGCCTATATATATATATATATATATATTAAATTCAATTCTATTTGGGTCAAATATTTAAAAATTAATAGAGTAATGATAAATATATAAATATTGAGTTCATCGGATAGTTCGTAATTAATTATGTATATTATGCTAGAGAAAAAGTCGATTCAAACAAGTTGGACTCAAGATAATGACGTTTATAAACTTTGTCAATTAATGATATTTGATTATACTTATTTATAAATTGATAAAAGATGCCAATCACTTGTAGGTTAGATAGGTATGGAGTAAAATAGATTTTTAATTTTTAAATGATATAATATATTATATTGAATACTTACTTGATATAGTACACACATATGTCATGAATTTTGCCACCAAAAGAGTCAATTGTCTTGTCAAAATTAATGAAATTGCCTTTAATTTTCGAATGATTGTCAGGCATGTGAGAAAATTTAATTCAATAACTTTATATGTGCTGTCTTCCATAAATGAGTGCTCCAAGTTGGAAAAAAATATATATATATAATTAATGATATTTTTTGAGAAACGCGTATATAGACACAGCAACAGAAAAATTTGTAAACGTCAAATTCTTGTTATCTTCCAACAGTTCTTTTATCAATTAAAGTAGGATTACGAAATTCAAGTGGATAGTTCCATTTAATTTTATTTCTTCATGTTGATAGATATTATGCTAATGAAATTTATGATATGATATGAAATAACTACTCAGTATCAAATATATGATATATTATGAGCTCTCAGTGGTTTCTAAAGATATGATATAATGATACGATATTTTTGACACATGATTTAATATTTTATTTGGGATTGCACCATTATTTTTTTCGTATCCTACTAAATATTTCCATGTACTCACTCTTTTTCCCTGCTTCTCACATATTAGAACGGATCGTTAGTCGACAGGTGATGAGGTGCAGTCGTGGTGCCAGGATCCCTTGAACTCAATAAATGGAAATTAGGTGTAACGTGACCAAAGACTTTTATTTTCAACAATTGTTTTGATTTGATTATTACGTGGATCCGTGATTTAGGAGTTGGATTATGATTGGTTTGGTTATATTCTCAATATGATTTATTTTCATTATCTTATTTTGGTAGTGTTTCGCGCGGATTAAGTCGCTAACAATTAAAAAGGATCAGACGATTGTGTAAGGGACAACCCTCTTGAGACAAAGTCCCAAAAAGGGGTGTTCTTTTATTGGTGATGAACTTTACAATTGGAAATGAAAAACAATGTGCCTCCAAGGGGCACAAGCACACGAATTACAGAAAGAAAAGTGTTTAAATCTAAAAATTAAGGAAATGAAAATTACATATTCTCTGTTCGAGAATTTTTTGATTCGGTCCTTTGCTTCTACGTCCTTTCTCCCTTTTATACCTCATAGACGATCTCTTTGTGATTAACTACTCTAAAAACTGTTTGATCGTCCTATAACTACCCACTTTCTATGTAGTGGTCATTTTGTCATGAAACTGCCTTTTAACTGCTGCCATTATCTTTCATCGTTCAACCGCTTTCGATTGAATTCCTTGAGTTGTGGAACGTGATAAGGCTACTTTAACAACTGCCTTGATAACTGCATTTCTTGATAACCACGATGCGTTATGTTTGTTGATACCTTGGGCGACTTGAAGGTTTGGGCGAGAATAGAATAATAGCTCTGGGCGACCGTATGACACTCTATTCGTTCAGATTCTGGGCGACTTGCAAACTTGGGCGATAGCGTTACCGGATTCTTGGGCCCCTTACTTGGGCCTTCACCTTGATTCGTTCGATTGGACTTCGTTCTTTGGGCTATCCGATTTGGGGATCCTCCAATTGGGCTTTATTCCTTGAGCTGTTTGATTTGGGCTGAATTTTTATGTGTCAACAATTACCCCCCCCCCCAATATGGCAGAATTAATAATAATTATTGAATTTTGCCATATTCACTTCATGTTTCCAGCAACGTTCGAAATTCCCAAGAATTTCAATCATTGTTTCCTTCTATAACTTGAAAAAGTGTGTCGTTTTGCAAACCCTTATAAACCCCAAACACGCCATTTCACTGCTACCAAACCGCGCCTCATATTTTCTGCATCTCTTAATTTTCTTCTTCGAAATCAATTTGCTGCCATTTTTTGGCATTCTGACGATCAACCTGATTCAAAAATGGATTGTTTAGTCCGTCCGCCTTATATTTACCTTGATGTCCCCTTTGGTATGGGAGGTATAGGAAATATTTTATGGCCAGCAGCGAAGTTCTTTCCTGCAAAATTCTTCCCATCGTCTCTTTGTTCTTTACAAGGAATCAATGATGGAAGGCAATTTTTGGGCTGCTTGTGGGCCACTTTGCTTGCTGAGAGTGCTTCTCAGCTTGCCTGCTGAGAGTGTTTCTCAGCCTCTTTGC
>NW_019256206.1:15324-17434 GCF_002742605.1 Olea europaea var. sylvestris | reverse complement strand
TTTTCCACCGAGTTCGCTTCCGCGACAAAAGGCCTATGATCGGCCTGTACCACCTCTGCTTCACCTTTGTCATTCCAAAAAATCAGGCATTGATGGAGCGACAAGGGTATACAGCGACTTCCGTGTATCCAATCTCTTCCTAGGAGCACATTGTAACTAGTAGGACCATTTATTACAAAGAAGATAGTGGTCCTAGTAGTCGTACCTATAGTTATGTCTAAAGGCATAACTCCCTTAGCTGAAGTTGCTCCTCCATTGAAGCTAGTGAGGATGACTTCTGTAGGAATCATATCACCCTCTGTCTTTGCGAACTTTCTCATCATCCTGGATGGAATGGTGTTTATAGCCGCTCCATTATCGACAAGCACCTTTGCCACTGGGACGCCGTTAACTAGAGCTTTAACGTATAATGGCCTCAGGTGTTTTGTCAATTTCATGGCTGGCCATTTAAAAACAACCTTTTCGGCAGCCTCTGTTTCTACCTCTTGCTTGTTTTCTGTCGAATTATCCCCTTGTGATAGGTCGACGTGCAGTATGTCACGCTGATCCTCTGTCTCCTGAATTTCCTTCTTACTTTTTTCTAATACTTCCTCATCAGTTATCCAACCTGTGGGGAGGGGCATTATTTTTGGAGGTGACCCATACTTCTCAGAGCGAGGCACTCTCTTCTTCCTTTTGGGTGTCCCGTATAGTACGTAGAAATCGAAAGGACGCCCAGATGGCTCCCCCAACAAGTCTACTTCGCGAAAAAAGTATACAAAAATAAATATGAGATATTTTGATTGAAAGGTCCTAATAGCACTTGGTTTGACTTTCATTATTTGAGGAAAGTATTTATTCACCAATGATTTATTATGCATGTCATTTTTTACAAATTTAGGGTTTTAAAACTTATTCACGGGTTTGATTATATAATTTACTACATGTAGGTTTAAAATGAGTTATGTCGGAAGAGTTTATTTGGCTGATTTGGCGAATCTACGTCAAATGCCAAATGAATGGGCAGAAAGTTTTCTCCAAAGGTTCAAAACAGCAAGAAGCAAGTGTTTTGTACCTCTGCCCGAAAAAGAATTTGTCAAGATCGCACAAGGCTGTTTGAGCTTTGATTTAAAAAAGAAGTTCCAGGACAAGGAATTTCCTGACCTTTTCCAGTTGAGTGCGAATGTGATTAGGTATGAACGACTAATAAGAGAAGAAGAACAAATAAAAAACTCTAGTAAAGGGACTTATTACAGAGACCCAAATTTTGACGTTCATACCATCGATGACGAATCATACGATCAGGCCGAAATGTGTTTGGCCGAATTGGTAAAAGGGGATACATATACTTGTCCCATAATGGCCAAGCCTAGACCATCGGGCAAAGATGAGTCCATAAAGGATGGAAACATAAAGGCTAGAACGTTCTTGTTCGATGTGACTTCAGACTCAGTTTTATAAAACTGAGCATGAAACAACTGTTCCAGTTGTTGCCATGTTTGAACAGAGTTCGCTGGCAAGTTGATGAACCAGGAGAAAGCTACTCCTGTTAACGAACTAGGGAAAAATCTCATTTTATGGTAATCGGTTACGTCACCACTTTGCAACGTGAATCGCCCTATATGTTCTAGAGTAGACACCTCTCCTAAACCGGTAAACAGTGAGAATTCTAGCACTTTGTACCCTCTAGGTCATGGATATGCTTGGTCTACCCAATCAGGATATGGTTTTGTGTACATCGGCCTAATGACAGGACGTACCCCAAAAGCCATCTGATCCTGCACGATTTCCACAATCTGGTTCCTCAACATGACATTGGGATCATATGGAATTCCTACAGGCTGATTAACCGGTTGATTTGCATGAGGTCTGATATTTGGTCCTTGATTGGCAACAAAGTTACCATAATTAGGGCCATTACCATTAGCCTGGATATCTGTTCCCTCATTACCACGTGGAATATTCTGTCCATTGTTTAGGACATTATCTCTCATGTTTGGATTACCCCCCAAGTTAGGCGTTCCACTACCATTGTTTTGATTTGACAATGTAGTACCCCCTTGGTTTGAAGTAGAGGGACCAGAAAGCGGTTCTACCCCTTGATTCGGATTTAGGACAGAGGGATTATGTC
>NW_019256206.1:12333-14357 GCF_002742605.1 Olea europaea var. sylvestris | reverse complement strand
AACTTGGGCGATGGCGTTACCGCATTCTTGGGCCCCTTACTTGGGCCTTCAACTTGATTCGTTCGATTGGATTTCGTTCTTTGAGTTATCCGATTTGGGGATCCTCCAATTGGGCTTTATTCCTTGGGCTGTTTGATTTGGGCTGAATTTTTATGTGTCAACAGGTAGGATAAATACCTTATCACGTCAGTACATAATTATATATTAATTTGCAGGTCACGTTGATATGCCGTAAAGAAATTTTTAGTAATGATTTAAAATCCTAAGATTTGGGGTCATTACAGTTTGGTATCAGAGTGAGGTTTAATTTTTTATTGTAAACCCATATCTATTTTCATAAAGTAAGTTTTGAAGGGGGAAAAGAAAACGAAAAAGGAAAGATGTATGCGCCATAATTATCTTGGAGAATCATGATCAAATTAGTGCTGGACCTTTAACTTTTAACTTAATGTTAATTGCATTAATTTGGTACTAATTGATTTAGAAGTTTGGAAATTATTACCTTGCTAATCCTTGGTTCTTTGATCTCCTTTACTTTCCCGTTTGCTCATGAACTTTTAATAGTGAGAGATAATTAAATAAAATGACTCTTTTAATTTTTAGTATTTTTGTTTTTGTCTTTAAACAACATGTAGTATTTTTCTATCACTTCCATCCCTGCTCATGATCTTTTGTTATTTTCTTTATTTTTCGAACAGTTCACTTTATTGTGGAAATGATTATTGCTGTTATTTAAAGTTTGAAATGTGTTCTCGTTAATTTAAAAGTATGATATTGATATACTATTTACATTCTTCTATATCATTAAAAAAAAAAATTTGACATGAATAGTGACTCCCAAAAAAAAAAAAAAAACCTTTATCACTCATGTATACGCTATGTGGTATCATATATTTATTTACGTTAATTGGTTCTTATAGGTTGATTAATGAATATACCTAGAAATAAAATTGGATGTGAATTTGTTTCTAAATAAAATGTAAAATAGAATTGTATTATTTTACTTATTTAGGATTTAATATTATATGTCCCGATAAATTTTTTTTTTCAAGGTTTAGACAGTCCTTGCTATATTTAGTTAAATATTGAATTTTAGGATAATATATGTTTAATAGTCTTCAATATCTAATAAGTGTACAAATGAGTTTATGCCTTCCATATAATAATTAATTGCTTACTTAATTAAAGTGTGTATTTAGAGTAAGAATTTTGTGTGCATTGAAGTTCATAACGTAGATAAAAAGAAAAAAGAGAAAAAGAGAAAAAGAAAGAGGGATTTTAATATTGATGTTCATTATTATAAATGTTTACGTGTTTAGCCTAGAATATTAGTGATTTGTTGACAATTAATATGTTTCTTAAGAGAGAAATTTTAAAGATGATAAATTTTTTAAATAATATTCTTTTAAAGATGGAGTAAATTTAAAATTTTTAAACATGTAAAATGTGAAAGATCGTTGGCACTCAACGACCACTAATCGACTGACCTTCAATGACTCTAAAGTATGTAAAGGAATAAGAAGACACATTTATTTAGACTTTTTGCATAACTTAAATGTTTTAAATTGTCCACTTTTAAATTTTATGATATATATATGTATAACATGTTAGGTTTAGTATTGGTGTGTGACGAATAATTTAATATAAAAAAAAAAAAGGAAGTGGCACCACTTACCTACACAAATTTCATGTGTGACTTGTTGCAAGCGGTGCAAGAGTTGATAAGACAGAATCAAGCACCTCTACCACAAAATGCGCCACCATTCCTTGGAGCCATTTCCGTGGTTGAGCAGTTTCGTAGGTATAAGCCTCCTACCTTCTACAGAAATTTCGACCCATTGCTGTCGAAGAATGGATAAGAGGCTCGGAGCGCATATTTCAAGACATTGCTTGTACAAATGCACAAAAAGTACTATGCGCGAAATTTATATTGGTTGGAGTAGTCGGTCACTAGTCGAAATCTATCTTACGCACTAGGACCGAAGAGTAGCAGAGGCACCTGACTTGGGGACAATTTAATGAAT
>NW_019256206.1:0-3071 GCF_002742605.1 Olea europaea var. sylvestris | reverse complement strand
ATGAAATTATATTATTGGATAAATGTGCATATTTATGGAAATACATTATATCCATTGACTCGTGTATTGTTATAAATGCTAAGATCAGTAGAATTAGTGAGATTCTTACTTAGACCTCTTGATAGTTAGTTGAGTGATGTTCGATGATTGGAAGATTTAGAGAAAATCTCACCAAGAACTATTTGATTCATCAACTGAGTGAGAATTTTGAAGTTGGAAGAATTAATGTGATTCTCACTTAAAGCCCATGGAATTTTGCATTATGAAATTAAGTTTATGATAGTGAAATAATAGGATTGCGGACGATGATTGGGAACATTGTGAACTTTCTACTTTGTGCCTAATGTTGAACTATCTAGACGTTAATTTGCATTAATGTAAAATTAAATATGCGCATAAATGGGCATTAATGCGTATTGATTGAGAATAAAATGTCTCTAAATATCTAATAGATCATGACATCAAAATCTATAGTAGTTAACCTTAATAAAGGTGATAAGCTAAATACGATAACATTTGGCATGATAAGATTTTAAGTATACTAGAAGGACTGATACTTTAGAGAGCACCAACCACGCAATAGAAGACCTTATGTAGGTCATACTAGTCTAGAGAATAAAGGACTTGGATCAAATATTGAAGTTTTAGATTTGTCATGCAAATAAGAAAGGACTTGGATGAACAAGAAATTAATTTGAAGAACCAAAGTGAAAAGTCTAAAACAACTCTAAAACATTCCTAAATTGTTTACCATGTAGAATTTGAGTATGAATATAAAAACAAACAAAAGCTCGAATTTTTTCCAATTCCATGCTAGTATGTGTGTAAATTAATATCAAAAAAATAAAATTTAGGTTTTTGAAGATGTTAGGATTAGAGAGGAAGATTCTCTTGGTCCAAGATTCGATTTTTCTTTCATCAAGAAATTCAAACCAGGTGATGAATTATATTCTTTTTATTGTTTTTCTGTCATTACTATGAGTAGATAAGTCATTAGTTAGGACAAAAGATGTAATATACGTATTATAACCCTTTATTTTAATTTTAAACATTCTATGAGTTCAATTTTCATGTATTGATTTATTTATGGCCCTTGTTTGAGCCCCCATTTTTTTTTTNTAAAGGAGTGGACTGATATCTGATGCTAAGGCACCAAGTCCCATCAAGGTTTACGTGACATCAGTATATTTATTTATTTATTTATTTCTGTTGGAAAATACGAATAATGGATCGTCCATGTGGAGTGACCTGATCCCCGGGATTTTATAAGGGTTGGAGGGAGTGGTTTGAATTTAGAATTCAAACCTATAACTCCCAAGTAACCACTTGAAACTTCTAGATAGAAGTTGTGGAAAAAGAAACAAGAAAGTGGTATTAAAAATATAGTAAAAATTCGTATGTAAATTCACACCAAAATTGAAACGCCCTTAGAATCACATTTTTGGCATGAAGTCTCACAAGAAATGGCACTTATATTGTGGATAATAATTCCCTTCTATTATGATCGGGATTTGGACCATTGGAGTACAAGAAAATGTAGCTTTTGGAGATTTGAAGGCAAGGTGATTCAACCACATAAAGATCTTGGAATTCATCATTTCAAGTAAGTTTATTGACCCGAAATTCATGTCAAAGCATGCTACGATTTTTCTACATTGGTATCAGAGCCATAAGGTTGAATTCCTTTCTGTAATTCATGCTTAATTATGCCATTACACGATAGAATTGGGTTATGAATTTTGTATGCTAAGTTTTGAAACCTTATGTGATATTTAATGGCATCATTTGATAATTTATTGCCATCTATTCATCCATCTTCATGCAATAATATTAGTGTGGTTGGAAAGCTCTGCTCATAAGCTTTCCAACTATATAAAGAACTCAAAATTTGGACATAAAATGAAGAAGTTATGAAGTTTTGAAATTTGGACGATAATCTAAATTTTTTGCGTGGAACTTGATAAAACCCGAAACTTCATCACATGATAACTTTTTATACATTAAGTTACATACTGTCCATTTTGTATGCTTGGATAGATATTCTCAATACCTTTCCAATGATATAAAGATCATTAATTTTGGGCTTGAAATGAGAATGTTATGACCTCTCGAAGTTAGATATAAATCTGATTTTTGGAGTGAAAATTGGTAAAATCTGAAACTTCATCACATGATAACTTATTTCACACTATGTTTTGTGACGCTTATTTGGCATGGTTGGATAGATCTTCTTGAGACCTTTCCAACAGTATAAAGAACATTAATTTTGGGTTTGGAATGAAGAAGTCATGACCTCCCGAAATCTATATGTAAATCTGATTTTTGTATGAAAAATTGGTAAAATCTAAAAATTCATCAGATGATAACTTCTTCCATGTCATGTTTTATGATTCTAATTTGATATGTTTGGATAGGTCTTCTCGAGATCTTTCCAACGGTATAAAGAGCATAAATTTTGAACTTGAATTGAGGAAGTTATAAACTTTCAAAGTTTTGAAAAAAATCTAAGAAAACTGCCATTTTTTTTAAGATGATGAACAGTAAAATAATAATAATAATAAAATCTGTTTCCGTGGAGTTGGATTCAAATTTTAGAAATTGCATATTGGTCCCTCAATTATTGCAAAATGCAATTTGAGAAATTTCATGTTCGTCCCACACATTTTTAATGTTGAATATTCTAAATGCAATTTGAGAAACTGCATGTTAGTCCCACACTTTTGAATGTTTTTCAAATGCAATTTGAAAAATTGCACGTTGGTCCCAAAACTATTTTTTAATGTTGTTTATTCCAATACCAATTTGAAAAGTTGTATTTTGGTCCCAAAATTATTTTCTTTTGGAAGTTGATTATTCGAAATTCAATTTAGAAGATTATAAATTGATCATGCATATGAGGATGCATCAATTCTAAAAATTACAAATTGGTCCTTCAAATATTTTTTATTTTTGTGTGCAATTAAAATTAATTTAGATAGTCAATATATATTTTTTGAACTGAATCAAACTTTAAAACTTTTTATAAAGATTAAGAATATTTGTTAAGTGGTATTTGCCTAGTGGGAGTTATT
>NW_019256205.1:0-1138 GCF_002742605.1 Olea europaea var. sylvestris | reverse complement strand
TAAAAATCGCGTCGGTGGCAATTTTGTCATTTTACGCGACTGTATCGGAATGGGCTTAAATTTGACAGGTTGATCGAAAATAATAATCGCGCCGTGGGCTATTTCGTCATTTTTCGCGACTGTGCTAAAATGGGCTAAAATTTGACAAGTTGATCTGAAACAAAAATCTCGTCGGGATCAATTTCGTCATTTTTCGCGACTGTGTCGAAACGGGCTTAAATTTGGCAGGTGGGTCGGAAATAAAAATTGCCCCGGGGCCAATTTCGTCATTTTTCGCGACTGTATCGAGATGGGCTAAAATTTGACTGGTCGATCGGAAAAAAAATCGCGCCGTTGGCAATTTCGTAATTTTTCGCGACTGCGTCGGAATGGGCTTAAATTTGTCAGGTTGTTCGGAAATAAAAATCGTACCGGGGGCAATTTCGTCTTTTTTCGCCACTGCGTCGAAATTGGCTAAATTTTGACTGGTTGATCGGAAATAAAAATCGCGCCGGGGGCAATTTTGTCATTTTTCGCGACTGTGTCTGAATGGGCTAAAATTTGACTGGTAGATCGGTAACAAAAGTCGTGCCAGGGCAATAACGTCATTTTCGCTACTGTGTCGAACAGGGCTTAAATTTGGTAGGTTGATCGGAAATGAAAATCGCAAAGGGGACAATTTCGTCATTTTTCGCGACTGTGTCGAAATGGGCTTAAATTTGGCAGGTTGATCGGAAATAAAAATCGCGCCTGGGGCAATTTCGTCATTTTTCGTGACTGTGTCGTAATGAGATAAAATTTAACTGGTTGATCTGAAACAAAAACCGCGCCGGGGCAATTTCATCATTTTTCGCCACTGTGTCGGAATGGGCTTAAATTTTGCAAATTGATCGGAAATAAAAATCGCGCCGAGGGCAATTACATCATTTTTCGCGACTGTGTCGGAATGGGCTTAAATTTGGCAGGTTGATCAGATTTAAAAATCGCGCCATGGGCAATTTGGTCATTTTACGCGACTGTGTCGGAATGGGCTTAAATTTGGCAGGTTGATCGGAAATAAAAATCGCGCCGAGGGAAATTTCGTCATTTTCCGCGACTGTGTCGGAATGGGTCTAAAATTTGACAGGTAGATCGGAAAAAAAAATCGCGTCGGGAAAAT
>NW_019256204.1:0-1138 GCF_002742605.1 Olea europaea var. sylvestris | reverse complement strand
CTCATGAAGGAAAGACTTTTTCCAAAATTCAAGAAATGCGAATTTTGGTTAGAACATGTGGTCTTTCTTGGTCATGTGGTCACAGCACAAGGAATAGAGGTAGACCTCATTAAGGTAGAGGCAATATTAAATTGGTCAAGGCCAACCAATGTGGGGAAAATTAGCAACTTTTTTGGTTTAGCAGGATACTACAGAAGGTTTAGTGAGGGATTCTCCAAAATATTAGGACCATTGACACAATTAACTTGTAAGGGTGTGAAGTTTGAATGGACAGAGAAATGCGAACACAGTTTTGAAGAATTAAAGAAGAGGTTAATCAATGCTCAGTTTCAACCAACCTGGAGAATCAAAAGGTTTTGTAATATATAGTGATGCATCCAAACTGGGTATTGGATGTGTTTTGGTGCAACGAGTAAGGTAGTTGCTTATGTATCATGACAGTTGAAGCCTTATGAGTAAAACTATCTCACACATGACCTAGAACTGGCTACAGTAGTTCATGCCTTGAAAATTTTGGAGGCACTAGTTGTATGGAGGAAAGTATCACATCTATACATATCATAAGAGCCTCAAAAATATCTTTACTCAGAAGGAGTTGAACATGATACGAGAAGACGACTTCAACTAATAAAAGATTACGATTGTGAAATTCATTACCACCCAGGAATGACAAATGTAGTAGCCGACGCCTTGAGTAGGAAGACAACGAAACAAGTGGCAATAACAAAATCCTTTATTGAGAGAATTTGAGAGATTAAGTCTCGAAGTGGTTGCTACTCCATCTAATTTTGTTGTTCAAATGGCTGAACTTTCAATTCGACTGACTTTCCATGATCAATCCTTGAACTTATCAAAGTTGAGGTTAACACAAAGACAATGAAAGATTTTACCATAGCTAAAGTTAAGGCACTTTATTATCAAGGATGCCTATGTGTACTAGATTTCGAAGAATTGAACATTGAAATCTTGGATGAAGCCACTCTACTCCTTATTCTGTGCATCCAAAAAGTACAAAGATGTATTGTGACCTAAGAACTATGTTTTGGTGGAAAAATATGAAAAGATATGTAGCTAAATATGTGGAGAAGTGCCTGATATGTCAACAGGTGAAAGCTGAACATCAGCGACCATCAAGGTT
>NW_019256203.1:0-1138 GCF_002742605.1 Olea europaea var. sylvestris | reverse complement strand
TTTTCGAGCATTTCGTTGTCTAAGTAGCTTATTTGCTACCAAAATTTGTTCTTGTCAAGTCTTCAATGTAAAATGAATAAGATTGTTTAATTAATCACTAGATTCTCTTTGCATTATTACCTTTTTTATGACATGCTTAAGAGGTTCAAGATATCTTCAACTTTTCTTTGACATTTATGTGCTTTTGCTTATTGAAGAGATGCTATTGATATTTCAGCATATGAATCGAAGGAAGTGGCAAGAAAGTATCTCAAGGAGTCACAAGGAAGTGTTTATAGCTGCGGCGATATAAACAAGAATACCCATCCGAGCCTTAGGTACATGTACATACAAAATACGACAATTTCGACCTTGGTGAAGAGCTAGTGGTGCTACCTAAGTACTCGAATGAATAGCCAGCATTGTTAAGAACAGAGATCCAATGAGAATTTGCACATAGCTTCTGATCTTTGACATTAAAAAAGAAGGTTGTAATAACAAAATGGACATGTAAGAATTTGGTCCTAGCTAGTGAAACAAGAAAGACATCCCAGGACCTTAGCACAATGAGTTCGTTCGCACAGTGTTAAAGCTTCTATAAACTTCTAAGAGAAAAGCTCCCAACAAACGTTTCGAACATTTGACATGAACACCACCTGTGTGATTTGGGATAGCTATATTCCTCAAAACCATCGCAAACTCAACGAAGAATCTGTCGGTGGGGCATCTTTGCGCTCGATGAGACACTAGATTTCTCTCGCCCAACAAAACACATCAAAATATTGATTTAATCCATTTCTTCAAATGAAGACCACTGAATACTATTCAGCAATAAGTTGGTAGCCATTACTCCCATTGATTCTTTATTTACAGAAAGGAATGAATAAGACGTAGAGGAATAAGAGACGGCTGTTCCTTTTCTTGTCCCATATCGTATCGTCAGCTCAACAGTCAGTACCTTGCTACTCGGGCCTTGGAGCATTACACTAATGCATGGGCTTGGCACACCCCACCAAAACTTCTGTTTACGGTCAAGTTATTTTGCATATTGGGGCATTTCATTCATAAATCTTTCGTTCACTGAATTTCTATACAGCAATTTGTCAATTGTGGCTCTAACTGCTTCAATCTGACAAAGGAAATCGAGTGGTCCACAAGA
>NW_019256202.1:0-1139 GCF_002742605.1 Olea europaea var. sylvestris | reverse complement strand
TTTTATCTGCTCCAGTATCTATGAGAACAAGAAGATTCTTCTTATATCCTTCTTGATTTACATATCTTGTCTTAATGTAATATAGCGAACTTGATGGTTCAACAATACTTAAATTCTTAAGTCTGTTTATCCTAGAATCTTGTTTAGAGGGAAATCTTGCAATAAGATTATCTCCTTCTAAGCTGACACTATTTCTTCTTATTAGTTTTCCTTCAAAATTAATTTCTCTAACTTATTTGTGGAAATCAAGCATTATCTATTCTGATATAGTAACTTCATGTTCTTGGTATTTCCTAGGAGGTATATATTGTGATAATTCCTCAAAATCTTTATGTATGATAATATTATCAATTATCTTCCTTAGATTGTTATGATGGCTAGTACTAAAAGCAAAAATTGATTTTATACTTATACTAATAGCCTTACTTCTTCGTAACATCTTCAAGTTTCCAATTCTATAGTATAGATTGAAACTTTGGTCTATATTTTCATCATTTAATGATATTGCATAATTTGGTTTTACTGTAAATATTATCTTTTGATAGACTAAGTTTCCTACAACTGTTCCTAATAGAGCATCTATAGGATCTTGTAAGATTCTATTGTCCATACAATATATTTCTATTGGTATGTTCATACCTTCTCTAAAGAATCCTTTCACCATTATCTGGACTCCTCCTAATTCAATATATTTTAATTTGTTTCTTAGATTTTCTGAAATTTTGGATAACTTTTGTTTTACCCATTCTTTTGTAATTATAGGAATCCTTGCTTTTCCTATAGTATCTTCTATATTGATAGAAATTTCTTTGTAATTCATACTTACAATTGTTTTATTTACTCTTGGTAAAATTCCTAAGAATCCTTGATGGAATACATCTTTTTCTTGTAGGTCTAATATCTTCTTAGTGATTCCTGTGTATTTTTTAATATCAAAGGTAATTTTTTGATTTATACATTCTATAGAGTCTTCAACTTCTTCAGTTGTTTCTATTTCTATTTCTGATTGTTGTATTTCTTAATTCATATATACTATCTCCTCATAATCTTCTTCCTATGAGGATGTTTTTAATTCATAAATGCTACTGCATTCACTACTTAGATCTTCAAAATATTCAATAGGTTCTATGTCACTATCT
>NW_019256201.1:0-1139 GCF_002742605.1 Olea europaea var. sylvestris | reverse complement strand
GTCAATTATTTCTCTCTTCTCTCGTGGGATGCATACCCTCAAACTTGATTTTCTAACTATTTTCCCAAGGTGTGATTTATACTCTTACTCACCCTCTCTAGTTTGGTTAGGTTTTACTAATTGTAGCTCAACACATCAATAAATGAGGATTCTCCTTAATTTTGACTGACTCAACCTCCAAGAATCAACTAAGTTACTAATCCCTTATCAAAGGTCTAATTCTCTAAAATAAGTGTTTGGGACTTAATCAAGGCATGTAGTGCATCTTCTGTTTCATGCACCTGCTTTTTTTCAAGTTTGCCGTGCGTATTCTGTTTCATGCACTAGCCTATCTCTTTTTATGTATATAATTTTCCTCATTGGGCTCTTTTAGGGTAGCTTCACAACATGGCAGCTTTTTCGCTTCTATGCAATGATTAATGCAATTCCCCTCATTAAACACTTATTCTCGAAAATCGATCTTTAACTTAAGATTTTCACCTAATTATCATCTCATTGGTCTTAAGCAATCCACACAAAATTTAACACACATGGAATCCACATCTATCTCAATGTCTCCTCACAACAGCTCAACCACCCCAAACTATCCTAGAATTGGTTTAGTTGGAATTTTTTTTTTTTGTCATAGTTAATTCTACATATTCTATCCATTGATCCAATCTAAATAATATGTGATTTTCATGATCATTGTGCTCAATGTAGATCAATCTAACATGAACAAGCTTAAACTAAATCAAAGCAGCATCCCCTAGTCATAATAATATAAAAACAATTTCTATTATTATCATCGGTCAGTAAGAATTTTTTTTTCTTTTTTTTTTTTTAACATTTTGATGCCTTTCCCCCAACCTAAATGAAACATTGTCCTCAATGTAAAGATTAAATGTGCAAAATATATGAAGGACAATAAGGAGCAAAATTTTGAACAAAGGGACGGGTTTTGAGCTTTACCTGGAAAGTCTGCATAAACTTGGCCTAAATGATCCTTCAATTTCATTAGTGAAAGGAAAAAAAAACAACAATAAAAGAAACACACCTAAAAAAAGAAAAAAAATGCACAACATTATAAAACTGAAAATAAACATACAAAATAAAATAAAATAAAAAGGATATCAATCTTTAGAATCATGTATAGCAAC
>NW_019256200.1:0-1139 GCF_002742605.1 Olea europaea var. sylvestris | reverse complement strand
TTTCTTTTTTTTTTTTTTTTTTTTTTTTTTTTTCTCTGTTGGTTAAGGTCTGAGTTAGGATTGTTTTGCACAAAGATTTCCAATCTAGGACCAAAGTTCACCAATTTCGGTTTGATTTGCATGCAAATGTTTGACCAATAGACTTGCTGATCTTCTTCCTCCTTAATACACATTTGCAAATAATAATAAAAAGAAGAAGAAGAAGTTGAATTTAATATTATAGTAGAACACTTCTTTACACAATACGGTATGAGAAATCAAATATATTACAGCAATACAATAATAAAAACAACAACAATCACTAAAATTCAATATCTAAATAACAACAAAATTAAAAAGGTATAATTTCCATCATTCACTACCCATCTCACAACAAATCTACAAAATAATTATCACCATTCACTATATCCGCACCAAACATTCACTCCTCACTTGTATGTATCAATTTGTTTGTTTTGACGTCTTTATTGTGTGTTCGGATTTGAAGAGACAAAATTGAATTTTATTCATTTTGACCCTTTTAACTATTTTAATGATTAAACTAACAAATATAGACAACATAGAGCATTTTGTAATGCTTGGGTGATTTAGGAGGGTTTTTGCGCCGAAATTTGGGAACTTTGAAAAGGATACCTAATCCGAGATTCGGATATTGGTTATATACACGGATATAGGAATGAGATATTCATGATCAAGAGAAATTTTGGGAGATAAAAAGGAGGGTTTGAACGAGTATTCACAAAGAGGAAACGATAATGTATATTTGCATGTAAATTTATTCTTCCTTTACAACGTTACAAAAGTTGCTATTTATAGTGTCCAGGCCGACATGGTGACCATTGGATCAGATCCACATAGCTCCATCTAATTAATTGAAGTGTCACATCATCCCGTCTTACATTAATTACAATAATGGATACACTTGACAATGGGTCAGCCGCCATCCCTAAGCTGACATATCTGATATACATTAATGAAAACGTTACATCATTCATTCCTAAAGATACACTCATCATATCTGCTCTAAAGATTGACTACCACGTGTATGTGCTTGGTATCTCATCGTGGCCTCCACAAGAAGCTTCACATATGATTAGTAACAATAGCCCCCCAAGTTTGTAATCATTTATGCAATACAT
>NW_019256199.1:0-1139 GCF_002742605.1 Olea europaea var. sylvestris | reverse complement strand
TTTCAGCCCATTCCGACACTGTCGCGACAAATGATGAAATTTCCCCAGGCGCGACTTTTGTTTAAGATCGACCTGTCAAATTTCAGCCCATTTGTACGCCGTCGCGAAAAATGACGAAATTGCCCCTGGCGCGACTTTTGTTTCTGATCAACCTGTCAAATATCAGCCCATTTCGACACCGTCGCGACAAATGATGAAATTGCCCCTGGCGCGACTTTTGTTTAAGATCAACCTGTCAAATTTTCGAGCATTCCGACACCGTCGTAAAAAATGACGAAATTGCCCATGGCACGATTTTTGTTTCCGATCAACCAGTCAAATTTCATCCCTTTCCAACACCGTCGCAATAAATGACGAAATTTTCCCTAGCGCGTTTTTCGTTTTCGATTAACCCGTCAAATTTCACCTCATTCTGACACCACCGTTATAAATGACGAAATTGCCCCTGGCACGACTTTTGTTTAAGATCAACCTGTCAAATTTCCGACCATTCTGACACCGTCGTAAAAAATGACGAAATTGCCCCTGGCACGATTTTTGCTTACGATCAACCAGTCAAATTTAATCCCATTCCGACACCGTCGCGATAAATGACGAAATTGCCCCTGGCGCGATTTTCGTTTCCGATTAACCTGTCAAATTTCGGCCCGTTCCGGTACCGCCGCTATAAATGACAAAATTGCCCCTAGCGCGACTTTTGTTTCCTATCAACCTGTCAAATTTTAGCCCATTCCGACACCGTCGTGATAAATGACGAAATTGTCCCTAGCGCAATTTTTGTTTTCGATCAACCTGTCAAATATCAGCCCATTTCGACGTCGTCGCAACAAATGACGAAATTGCCCCTGGAGCGACTTTTGTTTAAGATCAACCTGTCAAATTTCCACCCATTTCGACACCGCCGCGAAAAATGACGAAATTGCCCTTGGCACGATTTTTTTTGCTGATCAACCAGTCAAATTTCAGCACATTCCGACACCGTAGCGTGAAATGACGAAATTGCCAAGGGCGCGATTTTCGTTTCCGATCAACCTGTCAAATTTCAGCCCATTCCGACACCGTCGCGACAAATGACAAAATTTCCCCAGGCGCGACTTTTGTTTAAGATCGACCTGTCAAATTTTAGCCCATTCCTACAC
>NW_019256198.1:0-1139 GCF_002742605.1 Olea europaea var. sylvestris | reverse complement strand
GCGCCGGGGGCAATTTCGTCATTTTTCTCGACTATGTCGGAATTGGCCGAAATTTGCCAGTTTGATCGGAAATAAAAATCGCGTCGGCGGCAATTTCGTCATTTTTCTCGACTGTGTCGGAATGGGTTCGAATTTGACAGGTCTACCGGGAACAAAAATCGTGCCGGGGGCAATTTCGTCATTCTTTTCAACTGCATCGGAATTGGCTGAAATTTGGCAGCTTGATCTTAAATAAAAATCGCGCCGTGGGCAATTTCGTCATTTTTCTCGACTGTGTCGGAATGGGCTCAAATTTGACAGTTTTATCGGGAACAAAAACCTCGCCGGGGGCAATTTCGTCACATTTCATGACTGTATCGGAATTAGCTGAAATTTGGCAGTTTTATCGAGAACAAAAACCTCGCCGGGGGCAATTTCGTCACTTTTCATGACTGTATCGGAATTAGCTGAAATTTGGCAGTTTGATCTAAAATAAAAATCGCGCCGGGGGCAATTTCGACATTTTTCTCTACTGTGTCGGAATGGGCTCAAATTTGACAGGTTGATCGAGAAAAAATATCGCGCCGGGTGTAATTTCATCATTTTTCGTGACTGTGTCGGAATTGGCTAAAATTTGACAGGTTGATCGTAAAACAAAAACTGCGCCGGGGGCAATTTCGTCATTTTTCTCGACTGTGTCGGAATTGGCTGAAATTTGGCAGTTTGATCTGAAATAAAAATCGCGCCGGGGGCAATTTCGTCATTTTTCTCGACTGTGTCGGAATGGGCTCAAATTTGACGGTTTGATCGGAAACAAAAATCGCTCCGGGGGCAATTTCGTCATCTTTCTCGACTGTGTCGGAATTGGCTGAAATTTGGCTGTTTGATCTAAAATAAAAATTGCGCCCCCGTATCGGAATGGGCTCAAAGTTGGCAGGTTGAACGGGAACAGAAATAGCGCCGGGTGTAATTTCGTCATTTTTCGCGACTGCGTCGGAATTGGCTAAAATTTGACTGGTTGATCGTAAATAAAAATCGCGGCGGGGGCAATTTCGTCATTTTTCTCAACTGTGTCGAAATTGGCTGAAATAAGGCAGTTTGATCTGAAATAAAAATCGCGCCCCCGTATCGGAATGGGCTCAAAGTTGGCAGGTTGAACG
>NW_019256197.1:0-1139 GCF_002742605.1 Olea europaea var. sylvestris | reverse complement strand
ACCGCGCCGGGGGCAATTTCGTCATTTTTCTCGACTGTGTCGGAATGGGCTCAGATTTGACAGGTTGATCGGAAACAAAAATCACTCAAAGGGGAAATTCGTCATTTTTGGCGACTGTGTCAGAATGGGATCATATTTGACAGGTTGATCGGAAACAAAAATCGCGCCGGGGGTAATTTCGTCATTTTTTGCGACTGTGTCTGAATGGGCCCAAATTTGACAGGTTGATCGGGTACAAAAACCGCACCGGGTGTAATTTCGTCATTTTTCGCGACTGTGTCGGAATTGGCTAAAATTCTACTTGTTGATCGGAAAAAAAACCGCGCCGGGGGGCAATTTCGTCATTTTTCTCGACTGTGTCGGAATGGGCTCAAATTTGACAGGTTGATCGGAAACAAAAATCGCGCTGTGGGTAATTTCGTCATTTTTCGCGACGGTGTTTGAATGGGCTCAAATTCGACAAGTTGATCGGGACCAAAAATCGCATCGGGTGTAATTTCGTCATTTTTCTTGACTGTGTCGGAATTGGCTGAAATTTGGCAGTTTCATCTGAAATAAAAATCGCGTTGGGGGTAATTTCGTCATTTTTCTCGACTGTGTTGGAATTGGCTCAAATTCGACAGGTTTATCGGTAACAAAAATCGCGCCGGGGGCAATTTCGTCATTTTTCTCGACTGTGTCGGAATTGGCTGAAATTTGGAATTTTGATCTGAAATAAAAATCGCGCCGGGGGGAAATTCGTCATTTTTCTCGACTGTGTCGGAATGGGCTCAAATTTGACAGGTTGATCGGGTGCAAAAATCGCGCCGGGTGTAATTTCATCATTTTTCGCGACTGTGTCGGAATTGTCTAAAATTTGACTGGTTGATCGGAAACAAAAACCGCGTCGGGGGCACTTTCGTCATTTTTCTCGACTGTGTCGGAACGGGCTCAAATTTGACAGGTTTATCGTGAACAAAAATCGCGCCGGGTGTAATTTCGTCATTTTTCGCGACTGTGTCAGAATTGCCTAAAATTTGACTGGTTGATCGGAAAAAAAAACCGCGCCGGGGGCAGTTTCGTCATTTTTCGCGACTGTGTCGGAATTGGCTAAAATTTGACTGGTTGATCGGAAACAAAAACCGCGCCGGGGGCAATTT
>NW_019256196.1:1007-1139 GCF_002742605.1 Olea europaea var. sylvestris | reverse complement strand
CCCCCGGCGCGATTTTTGTTTCCGATCGACCTGTCAAATTTCAGCCCATTTCGATACCGTCGCGAAAAACGACGAAATTGGCCTCGGCGCGATTTTTGTTTCCGATCGACCTGTAAAATTTTAGCCCATTTT
>NW_019256196.1:0-895 GCF_002742605.1 Olea europaea var. sylvestris | reverse complement strand
GACACCGTCGCGAAAAATGACGAAATTGGCCCCGGTGCGATTTTTGTTTCCGATCGACCTGTAAAATTTCTGCCCATTCGATACCGTCGCGAAAAATGACGAAATTGGCCCCGGTGCGATTTTTGTTTCCGATCGACCTGTCAAATTTTAGCCCATTTCGACACCGTCGCAAAAAATGACGAAATTGCCCCCGGCTCGATTTTTGTTTCCGACCGACCTGTAAAATTCAGCCCATATCGACACTGTGGCAAAAAATGACGAAATTGACCACGGCGCGATTTTTGTTTCCGATCGACCCTTAAATTTCAGCCCATTTCGACACCGTCGCGAAAAATGACGAAATTGGCCCGGCGCGATTTTTCTTTCCGATCGACCTGTCAAATTTGAGCGCATTTCGACACCGTCGAGAAAAATGACGAAATTGCCCCCGGCACGATTTTTGTTTCCGATCGACCTGTAAAATTTAAGCCCATTCGATACCGTCGCGAAAAATGACGAAATTTGCCCCGGTGCGATTTTTGTTTCCGATCGACCTGTCAAATTTTAGCCCATTTCGACACCGTCGTGAAAAACGACGAAATTGCCCCCGGCGCGATTTTTGTTTCCGATCGAGCTGTAAAATTTCCGCCCATTTTGACACCGTCGCGAAAAATGACGAAATTGACCCCGGCGCCATTTTTGCTTCCGATCGACCTGTAAAATTTCAGCCCATTTCGACACCGTCACGAAAAATGACGAAATTGGCCCGGCGCGATTTTTCTTTCAGATCGACATGTCAAATTTGGGCGCATTTCGACACCGTCGCGAAAAATGACGAAATTGGCCCCGACGCGATTCTTGTTTCCGATCGACCTGTAAAATTTCAGCCCATTTCGACACCGTCGCGAAAAATGAC
>NW_019256195.1:32532-34367 GCF_002742605.1 Olea europaea var. sylvestris | reverse complement strand
TATTCAAAAGTAAGCCGTCAATATTTTTTAAAGAAATTTAATGTAGTGGGTCCATTTTTTATTAAGAATTGAGAAAAATGAAATTATAAGTAATTTTCCCTCCCCAATTGAGTCGATGGACAAAGTGAAAAATGCTTAGCTGGTGAATGGTTGGGCTTTTAGAACTTTTATAAAAAGATAGCAATGACACTGAAAATACAAGGTGGAGTTCAAAGGTTATGCTACTTGATTTACCTCTATTTTCGTTTTTCTTCTTGGTTATTTTTTAATTTTTTTTGGCATGTCAAATATTAAACGACAATGTGCTACTGCGAGTGGACGCCTGCTTGGCGCTTCAAAAACAAAAAAGAAGATGGATATGCTACTTGACATTTTCTACACGCATCAAAAGCATATCTGAGTTGTGTGGAAGACCAATCACCGATGTCAACTTCGTGTCTCTGCTTTGTAATGGCCCGACCCACATGGATGGAAACGTCACTCAAACCGTTGTACCTTAGCTTTAGACCTAGAAATTATTTAAAATAAAAATTTAATTAACTACTCCTTTAATGGAAACGTAAACATTTAGTTTGAAAAATATATCCCTAAGAACTATATATTTTTTCCTAACATGCAATTTACTAAAAAAAATAAAAAAAATCTATCAATAAATTTCCCATTAAAAATATACTTTTAGATAATAACACAATATTAAAATAATTTCGAAAGCATTTATTAAAAAAGAAAAGAGTTCGAGCACATCCATCTATACGCTTATTTTATTACGTGAATATTGACAAGTATATATCTACCAAACAAATAAAAGGTATGATAGTTTTCCATGCATGAACTACTTTAGGAAGCAAAAGAGAGTAATTTGTTTTGGTTTCCCATTTTTTGCACTGTAAGTTTTAAAATAATCTCGTTTACTTAGTTATCAATGTTGAAATTTCATAAAATTTTAAGAAAAAGTAGGGAACATCTTATAATATAACATATCCAAAATTTGGCTTATGTCGGTGACTTGTGAGGCATTAAAATATTTCCCAAAATCCCGCTAAATTATCTAATCAAAACTGTTTTCTTTTTCTATCTCGCAAGGCAACTGATAAAATAAATTCGTTTGCAAAGTTATCGATTTCAAAACTTTATAAAATTTTATTTTAAGGTAGTAAACTCCTTATAATATGACATATCCAAAAATCGACTTCCGTTGACAGCATATAGGGTATTAAAATATTTTTCAAAGCCCAGCAGCGATTTGGGTTGGAAGGTAACCCAGTGCAGCATTCTTTAAGTGTCATATAGAATTCTACACACATCGAATGGACACGATTTCAACTATATGCAGTAGCTAACCCTTCAGACTATGAAACCCAATTGGTTTCATCCAAAAATCAAAAGTAATAAGTGAGTTATGAAATTTTGAAACCAAGGGCAGAAACTAAATTTTAAAGAAAACAACAAACTTTCAATCGCTAACAATTTTTTTATATTTTTTTTTTGGTAAACGGTGATTGGTGAGTAAATTTTTAGAACTCATATCTGCTGTAAAACATAACTTATTCATAAAGAATGTTCGTAGAATGGTTCCACATACGACGTCCATATAAATCTATTTTAAAGAAAATGTAAACATTTCATAATCGAACTAAAGATATTAAATTACCGACTTCTCCATGGATGTTGCATCTCCATCTACCATCATCCAAACCCCCAAGCAAGGTAAATCAACCTAGGAAGGGAATTAACTCATGAGTTTGAAACCCAATAGATATCATTGGTGCATTTCATTCTCAAATTAGAAATTTAGAACTATAGGAACATATCCTTGCACATAGATGGATCTCCAG
>NW_019256195.1:21735-25028 GCF_002742605.1 Olea europaea var. sylvestris | reverse complement strand
AAGTCAAAGCAAATAAATCTATTTAAAATAAAACTACCTCATCTATAACAACCTACCCTTGTACTATGCCAAGAAAATTGCCCCTACATTGTACCTAATAAATCATTCAACTCTAAAAGGAAAGTTATTTCTCTCTCCATCAAGTCATGATAAATTAAGAAATACATCTTTCTTTCTCCGACAAATAGCTCACGTGGGATGGAAAAATTTAGCCCTTGTTTGAGCCCCATTTTTGTGAAGAAAATGAATTTTTGAACAGTGTATTGATGGGAAATGTGTGGTTAAAAAATAAGAAAAAGTTTTTGATTTGCGTATAATATTATTTTATTGAAGAATTGTGGTTGAAATGATGTCAAATTACTGTTGAAAAATGTATTTTAGTTGAAAAATGGGGCTCAAACAAGGGCTTAAAATGAGTAATAACCTAATTAATTATAAATTTAGGCAAATCTTTCAATATCAATAACATGGACATAACTTATTCAAAATAATTATTTCTCGAGTCCAATATGCATTATTTAATATGAGCTACATAATGAACCCAACATTGATATACTTATCGCCACTCTATCAAAGTTCACATATTTGACCCAAAATAAAGAATTTAAAATATATTTTGACTTAGCCCCTCAACTTTCTATAATTTATAGAATAAACAAATTTTTATTCAAAATTTTCAGGATGTTACACTAAGTTTCGTAGGGATCAATGTGTTGAGGTGTCTAATGTGCGAAGGCGGGATAGTTGGGAGACTAGGATTGAAAGTCATAATGCATATGATGATGGTGATGACATTGATGAAGTACGAAGATTGAGGAATAGAGGCGATAGGTTCGAAAGAAGGGATACAAATTATGTTGGATGCGGTATCGGTAGGAGTATGGGAAAAGTAAAGATGACAATTCCAGTATTTAAGGGTAGTAAGGATCCCGAGGCATACGTGGTGTGGGAAGAAAAAGTAGAATTAATGTTTGAGTGCCATGATTATTCAGGGGAGAAAAAGTTGTAGTTGGTTGTAAGCTCATTCGTGGATTATGCTTTGATTATGTGGGACTAGTTGACAACCTCTAGGCGGAGAAATGGTGAGAGGCGTATTGAAACTTGGTACGAGTTGAGGACTATTATAAGGAAATGATATGCGCTAAATCCTTATTATAGGAGAGATCGGCGTGAACGGTGGCATAGAGAGACGCCTAGGAGATGTGATGCGGGTTGAGTATTCAATGTAAAAGAAGATACCTATGGCGAAGTATGTGGGTAGTCCCTCAAGCAAGACGTTTGGGTTGGATTATAAACAGGAATTTTCAAAAATTCGTGACTTTATAAATTCTCAAATTGATCATCCAAAGGAGCAAGAGAGTAAAAGAGAAAATAGTGAGGTGGTTGGATGTGAGAAAAAAGAAGAGGAGCCACAAGAAAGTGGAAGGGAAGTCGAGAGTGAAATTGAGAAGAGAGAAGTGGCTAAGGGAGAATTAGAGTTACAGGAGGGAAAAGGAGAGTTTTCATAGATAAAAGAAGAGTCGAGATTGAGCTTGAATGGAAAGGAGTGTGAAGTTGAAGGGGCTTTAGCGATAACTAACAATTACTTCCCCAACCTTGCTATTTCTTTCTCGCAGGATTTTGAAAACTTAGTCCATGAAGACGAGCCAATTGGAATCCCTTAAAACCCGAGCATTGTGCATCAATTGGTGGATGATGCTAACCAACAACATCTTAGCTTGGAAGTATCTTATTTATCAGAGGTCAACTTTGTGATTCCCAAGGAGGTAAAGGAATTTCAAGGGCATTGGAGGGAGTTCATATGCAAGGATTGGCTACAAAATTGATCTAAAGGGAAACATGGATCCATCCGCATTGTCATTACTACAAGTACATATGCGAAAGAGGACATCGAGGGTGCAAGGTAATTTATCAATTGAAGTTTTTCTTTGAGCATCTCATACTCACAAAAGGAAGCAGCTGAGGCAAGTATACTTTGATCCATGTGAAGGTGATTGAGTTTACTTACAGAAGAGACGAATACGAAGTCAAAGGAGATCCAAATTGCATCCAAGGAGAGATGGACCATTTTATGTTCTTGCATTGATTGAAGACAAGGGTCACAACTTGGATCAGGATTCGAGAATGAATCCTTTCAAAGAGAAAGGGTCTGATATGATCCGGAGTAGGCCACATAGAAATAAATTTGGAAGAAAATCTTTCCTTTCATGAGAAATTTTATTTCCATTAGAATTCATAGTTTTTTGGTAACTTTATATATTGAGGATTCTTAAATCACGGTTTTATCATATATATCTAAGTTTTATAATTCTAGTATAAATAGGTTATTTCTTCTACATTGTAAAAAAGAAGACTTTTGATATGAATTAAATTGTGAGATTTTTCTCTCGAAGCTCTTGCTTCAAAACCTTTGTTCTTTAATGAACAATTTGAACTTATCAAGAAATTAATTTCTTGTGGCATTCAAAACTATCGGGTGAGATTTCAAAATTTTGTGATCAAGAAGTCGTTAGTTTAATATACTTTCTGTCACTTGGTTCAATGTTTGGGAGTTAAATCCAAAACCCTGGTGTATTTGGCGTTCTTGGGATTTTGGGACAATCTCCTGTGGGTTCTGTAGTGTTCATTGCTACGTGGGTTCACATCACCAATTGAGTTGTCAATGCTAGAACTGTACGTATTGTCTCCATTCTTGCAATTGGAGCAAATGTCTTTATGAAGTCGACTCATGGTTGTTGAGAATATCCTTTGGCCACGAGCCGAGCTTTATATTTTTGAATTGACCCGTCTTCATTGTGTTTGATTTTATAGACCCATTTCAAACCAATAGTCTTATTTCCTTCTGGTAAATCAACGAGTTCCCAAGTTTTATTGTTCTCAATGGTGGATATTTCTTCATTTATTGCTTTTGTCCAACTTTTGTCTTTTGAAGCTTCTTTATATGATCGAGGTTCACAAGAGAATAATTCGAGTTCATGCGATTCATATATTTCTTAGTGAACGTGTTATTCTTGGAGGGGTTTTTGATTCTTCTTCCATTGTTGGAATATTTGGAGCTGTATTTTGTTCAGTGTTGGAAATTTGAGACATCTATGGATCATCAAATTGATAGGATCTAGAATCTATGACTTGCTTTCCTTTCCAATCATAATTTGTACTTTCATCGAATACAAGAGCTCGAGAAACTGTTATTTTATTTTTCTCTAGATTTAGTAAAAGATATCCTTTAGACTCATCACTATATCCAATGAATAGATGTTTTTGTCCTTTCTCATCAAATTTTTCTTTGTTTT
>NW_019256195.1:8904-13915 GCF_002742605.1 Olea europaea var. sylvestris | reverse complement strand
TATTATAGAGAGAGAAATTTCTTCTTTCAATTTATTGTTCTTCTTGAACAATCTTGGAACTTATCAAGATTCAACTTTTTGTGACGCTCTATCAATCAGATTGTGGGTTCTTTTAATTGTAATCAAGGGGTTTTAGGTTCTTTGCTAATCTCGGGTTTCTTGGTTCAATTCTTGGGGTTCGAGATCCAAAATCGGGTTAGTATTGACGTTCTTGAGTTCCGCATCAATCTCGTTGTGGGTTTCGTAGTTTCCATTGCTACGGGGTTCGCATCACAAACCCTCATCATACTCCCCATTCCTTGGAATGTCAATGAATTGCTCGAATTAATTATGGGAAACTCGAAACTCTTGCAACAATTACAGTCTCCATCCGATTTAGATATCACAATTCTGAAAAATTATCATTAGTATTACTACTTCAATTATGAATCAACGAATTATGAATATTGGAAGAGCTCTGGCTGGTGTTCAAGTGATTCGAAGAGGTGAATTGATTTAATCACTACAATAAATTTATGCTTTCCCTGCAAAATTTTCCGTTGACAAATTGAGATTTGAAGGGAGTTTACTTTTTTCCTACAAGTTGCTTCAAAATTTTTAATATTAGAGGATTTGTGCCTACAAAAATTTAGATTTTCTCCCAACAAAAAATTTGACTGGCAAGATATATATTTTACTGACAAAAATATTTTACATATTTGTAGGCTAATAATTAGAGGGAAAAATTTTCGGTTCTCTCCTCCCTTTATTTTTAGCCCACTTTTGACATCAAGTGAAAAATAAATGAAAGAAAAAGCAAAAATTAGAATTGTTTCCCTAATTCAAAAATATAAACCCTCATAGAAAACCCACGTAAGATTTTCCCTCTCTGCCTCCAAAACTTTTTCACCAAATAATTCCACTAGTTTAATTGCCCAAACCTAATTCCAATTTTCTCACTCTCCAAATTTCTTGCAAAATCGTGGCTGTGATCTATTTTTTTTCTCCTGGACATAATATTCATTTGGGTCAAAAAAATCCAGCTGAATCGACTACAAATTTTGAGCTCTTCAAGTCGCCTTCAAGGTATGTCAATCAATCCTACTATTAATTTGTAAATTGTGTAGAAAATATAAATACATAATCTTGAATTTTGAGATTACTTTTTCAATTTCTTGCTATTGAAAAGCAAATAAATATGAAGGTTGTTCTTCTGTATGAATTTTGAGATTACGTTATGAGATTTGGCATATTTTGAAGTTGTGCTCTTTAGAAAAAGAATTGTTGTTTTGCATATGGATTGTTCATTTGTTTGGTTGGATGCTAAGATATGTATATAAGGATGAATGGCTCTCTATGGGAACACTATATTACAAGACAGAAACATAAGCATATTGGGCTATTCCTTGCAAGTACATTTTTTGAAATTAAGATGAAAATCCTTTCTGTATCTTTTCTGCAATCTTACACAGATTATTTTACATTTTGAAGTTCAGAGTAAATGATGAACAGACTATAATTTTCTTGTCTTCATGTGCAGAATATACATCAAGGTTACCCAACGGAGAATTTGGTGAGGTTTCTCAAAGCAGGAGATGGGAATGTATCCGAAGCCCATAAAATGGTTTGAAGATTCCAATTGTAACAATCTTTTTTTCCTTTTTTTAAAGAATACGTTGATGTATGTTCATTGTTTCTTAGCAGTTGTACCCCATGTTTTTTCCAGCTTGTCAACTGCTTGAACTAGAGTTACAAAACGATATTGACAATATATTGGTTGTGAGTTCTGATGATCTTGTTCTATGAAGAATGTTAAGATTTCTATTTCCTTATAATTTGGTATCTGCACATATTAGATTTGATCAGGCCATGTTATATTTTTGGTTAGACTGTGGCATTGTCCAAAATGGCTTATCTTTAGCCATGATCATATTGATAATGAACGATTATCAATATGGAAAAACATTTTGACCGAACATGTGGAAAAACTTTTGAAAATCATAGGGTTCTTTGTAAATTCCCGCAGAGAGCCATTCATCCTTATATACATATCTTAAGATTCTTGATAAATATAGCAAGCTGGCATTTAGAGGCAGCAAGTCTTGGCGAGAAAAAAACTAATAAAATTAAGGTCCTTTCTCATGCATAGTGGAAGAGATGGCTGAGGTAGTGAAATTATATGTTATCAACATGTACTTAATTAATTATAATTGCTAAGGATTTGAATATAGTATTTGAAACATGGATTTTTTTTATTATTATGATGGTTACAAGTTTCCTGAAGTCGACACATTTGAGTCTGCTTATGCAGGAAAGAACAAGTTTTGAACTTATAATGTAGTAAGAAAGACTCAACACTATAACTTTGTTTTCTTTATCATGTTTTTCTACCAGCTTAGACACAAAAAAAAATTGCAAAGTTAGATCAATAGAGGCTAGAAAAATTATCATTATGTTAAGTAGTATCACAATTTTTGTATGATTTTGTTGTGGCTATTTTGGAAGTGGACATTGGCATGGTCAAAATATTTTAGAGAATCGATTATATCTCTTGGGTTTTGCTATATCTTTTGTGTGCACTTGCAAAATTTCACTGTGGTGGCAATCGGACAGTAGTCATATACAAGACTAGCTAACAAAATTGTGCTTTAAAGTCTTTTCTGAATTTCTGTGTTCGGCTGTACTTCAAAGACCAACTTTCTGGTAAGGTACGTTTCGTTAGTAAAGAAAGTAACTTTGAAAATCGTTTTCGACTTACTTTTGAGTAAAATCAAAAGGTCCGAAACTTAAAAATGAATTTGGTGAATTGCTGAGCATTGGTATGAATACAGGTGGGGTTTTTCTTCTTCTACTTTGGATTTTGGGGCTTCTATCCTCTCTTCCAAGCAATTTTCACGTCTCCCCAAGAGCATATGATGCTACAAAAAGAACGATCTTCTGGAATGTACCGCCTTTCATCATACTTTATGGCACCAACTTCAGGCGATCTGCCAATGGAATTAATCCTCCCCACAGTGTCACCATAACCTACTGGATGGCAGGCCTAAAAGGACAGCAATGAATCTTCTGTGCAGCTTATTCGTTCTCCTCTTCAGCGTGTTATGTTCTCATGGCCTCGGACTCACCATTGGAGCACTGGTCATGGACCAAAAATCTGCGACCATACTTGGATCGGTTATCATGATTTCTTTCCGTCTAGCAAGTGGTTTTTATGTCCAACATGTTCCCAAGTTTATAGGATTGATCAAGTTTATATCTATAAAAAATCCATGTATAAAAAATATTGTACATTAATATTTGGATGATGATCACTTGAAGAATATTGAGCTATCAACCTGGTCATCTGATAATATATATGTTTTGCTCATGTTACTTTATTTCATGGAATATTATTTTGAAGGAATTACATTATTTCAGGTGGTTCCCTTTTTCTTTTTGACTGGAAGGTGCTGAGCTACTTCTGGAAAGATTGCTATAATTAGAGAGAAGAAAGATGGAAAGGCAGTGAAGGAGGCTCATGAAAGGCTCAAGGTATGTGCTGGATGATATTTCTGTGCTTTATGGACTTCAAGTTTATGCTGATTAAGTTGTTAAACGTGTAGGTTTAAGATATCAATCTGTCTTCTAGTGGCCCATTTTATTGAAGGTGTTCAAAAATGATATCAATCTGTCTTCTAGTGGCCCATTTTATTGAAGGTGTTCAAAAATAATTCAGATTTGAATTATAATTTTTTTTTGGGGTAAAATCTTGCAATTTTGCTGGCATATGTATCATTTAAGATTTCCCAGAGTTATGAAATCTGTGTCCTTATCTATACTTGCATTGGAAGACCTTGAATGTATTATTCTTTGAATGGTTGAGTTTCCTGATTAATTTAAATGTAGTATGAATGATGGGGGCTGTGGAAGGGGAGGCAGTTTGGGAATATCAAAAGAAGACATCCCCGGTATGAAGTTATAACGAAGGAAATTCACGTGATTGTTAATACTAAAACTTTGATAAAAAATTTCTTTCCTTTATTGATCTCATTCTTTTTCATTTCTTTTTTTTGTAATGCTCATATGGATGTCACAAAAAGGAAAGCCGAAGTACGTGTCACTTGCTATTCATCCAAATTACAACAAATGGAAGCCCATCTCCTCATGGGCAAGGACAACACTCTAATCAAATTACACATTATGTTTGAACACCCTTTACCGCTCAATCTGGTGTAAATAGGTTCACAACTAAATCTAGGTTGAAGTTACAATTTATTTTTGTGGTAAAATATTAGGCATTTTGGGTTATGTATTGAATATTAGTATCTGTTATATATGCAATACAATCTTATTTCGGTAGCGAAATGTTTCTTGTTAAAGTTATTTATTTTTTAATTCTTGAAAGAGCTAATTTCAACTGTCCTTGTGGTTGTTCAAATTTGAAACAATAGACAAAATATGAGTAGGAACAAATAATATTGGCTATTAAAAGATTAGTGTTCACCGACCAAAGATTGGTTGCAAATGAGTGTAAATTAACCAACTTCAAAATCCATTACCGACCAAGAATTGGCTGCTGCACCATATGTATAATGCGACCACAATAAAGTGGTTGCTGGATGTCTATATTAGTGACCAATTATTAATCACTCTATCCACATATATAGCAACCACAGGGCCTTGGTCGCTGGATGTCATCTTTTACCAACCACTAAGTAGTCGCTGCAAGATATGCATATAGCGACCACGTATTATTGGTCGTTGAACTTTATATATTAGCGACCAACTATTGGTCGCTGAACCGAATATATAGCGACCATTCCTCCTTGGTTGCTGGATCTCTTATAATAGTGACCAATCCAGTGGTCGCTACACAACTCGTAGCGAATACGAATAAGCCTACTAGCAACCAGTTATTGGTCGCTGAAGACCATCGCCGACGGTCTAATATCGACCAGTCAGCGACCACTGTTTTTTGGTTGCTAGAGACCTGTAGCTACCAAATAATGACCTTCAGCGACCAATTTTTTTGGTCGTTGGACCCTTTTTTTTT
>NW_019256195.1:0-4782 GCF_002742605.1 Olea europaea var. sylvestris | reverse complement strand
CCTTCAAGTGGATTGTATTTCTACCTTTTGAATTCACTCCAGTAACTCCAATCTCCAACAGATATATTGCACTCTTCCAAATTAGCAAGTTTATTGTAGTACTTTGCAATTACCCTCTCATTCAACACAGGAGGACCATTTCCCATAAGCGTGATGTCCTCATCCCAATCGACAGGTACATAATTTTCCAAAGGCATGTAGTCTTCATCAAATTTATCAATTGCTTCTTTTTGACATTTTAAATAATGTATAAACCTTAGAACATTTACTATATGGGGGTTGGTATGTGTATGCAAACAATGCTCAGTGTAATGTATCCCATAGAAGATTTGGCAATAGATATTTTCAACAAACATGTAATTTGTATCTATGTCGAGATTACTTATTTCAGTTGCTCTGCTCTCTGGCCAATGTTGAAATCATGTATATACTACTGAGTAGTTCTTGGAAAGAATACCAAAGAGATCATGGTGGGTAACCAAAATTAATAAAAAATCTAAATTAAGATAGAAATTACTTGATAATAAAATTAGCCAAAATCAAATTAACAATCCCCAACAACGGCGTTAAAAACTTGCCATGCGAGTTATGCACCGTGATTTTTACTGCAAGTGTACGGTATTAAGTTTTGTAATATAGTTTTGAAGTTAGGATGTCGAACCCAAATGGATTGTAATTTAATTTTCACCAAGTATTATAATTATGTAAATTTCTACTTTATTTAAATGAATGTATGATTGAATGATGGAATGTTTTATGAATGAATGATTTAAACTAAACTAACATGATTGGATGTGACAAATTGGAGAATACAAATAATCAAATGACAAGGCCTAGGGATTGATTTCACCTAACTCTCAATTATGATTCAATGAATTCCAATTAATTTTCCCATATTTAAAAGCAAGAATTCTAATGTATTTGTAACCCCCTCTCTCGAGCACCGATTAGAAATTAACCCTAGATCCCAATTCCAACATCTCTATTGGAAATTGAAAATCAAGAATTTAATAAAGACTCGATTCTTTTATGGAGTAAGTTTCATAGATTTATACTTTCTCTCGAAATCTATAAATTCTATGATATATCAACCTTATGATCACGCCTAAATCCCACTCTCTCGAGCGCCAAAATTGACTAGCATCAAATCATTGAATTGTTGATCATGCAATTGAAAGCACTAAAATCATGATATAATTAAATATAAGCAGGAAATTTAAAATAATTATGAAATTCATCAAACCATAATCTCAAGTTCGGCTAATCAAACCCTAGACAAATTGTTTAGTTCATAATTGAAGATGTGCAATTCAAACAAATTATATTGGAAAACATAAAGGAACGAAAGAAGAATAAACAAAGTGTCAAACAATTCTTCCCCTTTGTTTCCACGCTTCTCAAGGTGAGTCGTCTCCTTCTTGAATTGTATCCAGCCGTTCCCTTGAAATTATTGTCTCTGCCAGCTGACTTCTTTTCAATCCCCTTGAAGTTTTCTGTGTTTTACTGTAGAAATCCTTCCAGAATCCCTCTTCAAGTTCTGTATTAATGGGCGGCTGAAAATTCCTCTTTTCTTCCTCAATTGATCGACTCAATTCCCAGATTCTCACCTTCCAGTTGTCGGCTGAAAGTCTCTGTTTCCTCTTCAGATTGTCCCCCAAGTTAGCCGGCTGAAGCTCCCGTCAAATTCCACCAAAATTCCCTTTCAATTTTATCTTCAACCATCCTTTGAAGGTCTGTTTCTGCTGGTTCCAATCCCCCTGGTTAGGTCTTCTTTATGGTACTTATATTCTCTTGGAATTCTGGACTGAGTGTGGATGAATTGGGCTCTGGGTCTTCTGCTGTTCGGGGCCGGCGTCGCGGCACCTGGATCTGGCGCTGCAGTGCCGGCGTTTCTACTCCTTTTGCTGCTTAGCTGGCGCCTCAGCGCCCAGCATTCTGCTTCCTCTTCATTTCTTTTTTTTCTTTTACAGCTTCTTTTCTTTGCTTCTTGCTTGCTTTTCCATTTTCGTCATTTTGGTTCTTTTGTTACTTGTTTTCAACATTCATCTAACCTGCAAAACAACATGAAAATCATATGTTTACACATCTAAAACACTCTCAAGAATGGCATAATAATAGGTTAAGTGATGCACAAAATCATGAGTGTGGAACACTCATTAGAGCCTTACCTGATTGTTGTGGTGCCTTGGCTTTCCAATTGCTTTGCTTTTCATTTTGACTCTACTTGCTAAACTTTCCTTTTTTGTTATTTGAGCCTCCATGATTGCTTGAACTTATTTTTAATGCTTAGTTTAATTGGAAAGCTTGTTCGGTTGATTGACTAGTCGAATGATTGATTCTTTGCTCATGTGCAAGAAGTGATCCAGTTAACTCATACATGGCCATTTTAGACTTGATTCTTCAATTGTGGTGGCTACATGATCGAATTTCGAAGGGAGATATCAAAGCACTTTCTCAACAACTCTTTTGTCTTTAATTGTATCTCCACAACTTTTGATTTGGTTTACAATCTCCAAAACTCATGAAGTGAAATCACGAACCGACTACCGTTCTTCCATTTTGAGATCGTCAAAATCTTTCCATAAATATTGAAGTTTCAAGGCGATAGTTTTTCTCCGAGCCTTGAAATTCTCAATTTAAAATCTTTCATGCATCTTTGGCTTTTTTAACACCAAATACATGAGGAAAAATTGATTTTCACAACGCCATTGCATCTTTCTTTTTGTATTCCTTTTGTAACATTGGATCTTCTTCATTGTCTGCGGTCGAATTTTCTATCAACTCATCATCTTTAATGACATCCCATAAATATAAAGAGATGAAGAAAGTTTGCATTTGACTACTCCAATATTCACAATGTTCACCTTCATAGATTGGTACTTGACTTTGTGAACGAAAGGAGGCTGCTGAATTTGTCGCCATAGCTCCTTAGTTTTTTGTTAAAAATCTGTTGCTGCTATGGTAGTTTTTTGAGGCTGGTTTTGTTTTAGCTTTTGGTAGGAATTTGTTTATGTGTTTTGTCTAAGCTCTGATACCAAAATTTGTTGGATGTAGAAGGATAGAGGGAGGAGAAATATGATATTTTACTTATGAAATTTGAGGGATTATAAAGGAGTTGCTACAGCACACTCTTTCTCTATTTTTTCTTTGAGTGATTTTTCTAACTTCTTCTACATACATAACACTAGATAAATACCTTCCTATTTATAGACAATATTGAGTAAACTAGTGCTAAGAATTTACTGCAATGACAAGAAGATAATAGCCATTTTTTCTTCATCATTTGCAGTTGGAACATATGTATTTGTAGATGTATTTGAACATTAGAAGTATCAAATGGCTACTGCCTGATGTAATTTCCAGATTCCAGAACATCGGAATGTGAATTGACCGCCGTCTATGTTAATTTCGAGCTTGCATTGGTTGAACATTGAAGTTGAGTGCACAACTTGAATTGAAAATCTTATCCATTTGATCATTCAATGAATGAAGCTTTTGTTAGTTGAAGTGTTCAATTTGGATTTGAACTATTTGAATATAGATTAAAAATTAATCTTTTAACAGCCACATCTAAACTACAAAATCAATAATCATGTACCAATGTTAAGTCATGAACTTGGGGTTCCAAATTCCCTCTAAAAATAAATTTAAATTATTAGAATTAAAAGATAAGGAACTCATATTTTATTTTTACTTTCATTTTTCAATTTTTTATTTTATTAGAATCAAGCCTTTTAGTCTCTTAATCTAACTTGAATCTTAAATTTTAACTGGATCTTTCTATCACAATTAACCAGGCTCAGAAATTTGGTAAGACACCTAAAGACTCCCCAGCTTTTATGCTCTCAGTTCTTTCCTTTTTCCCCCCTTTTGGCACCACAATTTTAACTAGGGTTAGGGTTAATGGAGACATAAAAAGATTTCTTATTGATAATTAAGAAATTGATTTCTAGGGTTACCATAAGGGTTGGAAATTAAACTAGTTCACTAACTGTAACTTGAAAGTCTAGGAGAAAGATGGAGCAATTGAAATAAAAACCTCAAGTCTTCATCTTGTTCTGCACAATGATTTGTTAGAACAAAAATGCTTTCGAGAATTTTCTCTTTTACAGCTTACAAGTTTCCTCCGCGAATTTAATTTGGTAGTGATCTAAAATGTAAAATCATAATTACCTAGAAAGCAATACTCAATTTTGGAAGAACAAGAATTCAATTCTAGATCAAAATTAAATTTACAAACAACCTTACTAATTTAACATCACAACTAAATTCTTATTGTTCCATAAAGAATAGAAATAATTTTTTAGTTCTTGAAATTTTTGGAATAACTTTTCATAGACTTCAGTTACAAACAAGAAATTAGACAAAGAAGAGTAACAAAACTGAATATAATCTGAGCTATTGTGATTTCTGAGTATAACAGGACATGCTGAAAAATGAAAACCACTCGTTCTGCAAGCAACTAAAAAAGGGGAATGAAAGCCCCTCGGGACACAGCTCAACTGGTGGATCAATCAACATTGGCTTGCTTCTAGCGGTAGGGTGGAGAGTTTGATTTCTAGTGAGAACCTGCGGCCAAAAAATTTGGTATGGAGCAATCACTATGGAGGAGGGTCTCTTGTGCGCAGAAGTGTACAGCCAATGGGGGGAACCTGTGATCCAGTTGAGGCATATCCCGCGATTTACCCCCTCCAAGGTTTTAGGGGCATGGGTCTTGGAGGTTCAGGATTTAATTTAGTGTAAGTTGGGATACCTGGATATCAAAAAAAAAAAAAAAAAAAG
>NW_019256194.1:0-1139 GCF_002742605.1 Olea europaea var. sylvestris | reverse complement strand
AAGCAATTAGCAAAAAATGAACAACCCCGAAGTTATCATGAAATCAAAAACTACTTTTCATTGGCTTTATTCCAATCGAATTAGACTAGCAATTCGCCAAAAAGGAACAAACCCGATGTTATCATGAAATCAAAAACCACTTTTCATTGGCTCGATTCGAATCGAATTAGACAAGCAATTCGCCAAAAATGAACAGACCCGAAGTTATCATGAAATCAAAAATCACTTTTCATTGGCTCGATTCCAATGAATTAGACTAGCAATTCGCCAAAGACGAATAAACCCGAAGTTATCATGAAATCAAAAACCACTTTTCATTTGCTTGATTCCAATCGAATTAGACTAGCATTTTGCCAAAAACGAAGAAACCCGTAGTTATAATGAATTCAAAAACCTCTTATCATTGGCTCGATTCCAATCGAATTAGACAACCATTTCGCCTAAAACAAACAAACCCGAAGTTATCATGAAATCAAAAAACACTCTTCATTGGCTCGATTCCAATCGAATCAGACTAGCAATTCGCCAAAAATGAACAAAGCCGAAGTTATCATGAAATCAAAAGCCACTTTTCATTAGCTTGATTCCAATCCAATTAGGCTAGAAATTTGCCAAAAATGAACAATTTCGAAGTTATCATGAAATCAAAAACTAGTTTTTATTGGCTCGATTCCAATCGAATTAGACTAGCAATTCGCCAAAAACGAACAAACCCGACTCTATCATGAAATCAAAAACCACTTTTTATAGGCTTGATTCCAATCGAATTAGACAAGCAATTTGCTAAAACCGAACAGGCCCGAAGTGATCATGAAATCAAAAACCACTTTTTATAGGCTTGATTCCAATCGAATTAGACAAGCAATTTGCTAAAACCGAACAGGCCCGAAGTGATCATGAAATCAAAAACCACTTTTTATAGGCTTGATTCCAATCGAATTAGACAAGCAATTTGCTAAAACCGAATAGGCCCGAAGTTATCATGAAATCAAAAATCACTTTTCATTGGCTCGATTCCAATTTAATTAGACTTACAATTCGCCAAAGACGAACAAGCCTGAAATTATCATGAAATCAAAAATCACTTTTCATTGGCTTGATTCCAATCGAATTAGACTAGCATTTCGCTAAAAATGAAC
>NW_019256193.1:0-1139 GCF_002742605.1 Olea europaea var. sylvestris | reverse complement strand
TTCTGTTCAAATTCCATGTACAACCTAAATAAAAAAACTAAGAACACCAAAATGTTAGAAATAATGTTAGGAACAAATTGTCTAAAGACATCATTGCCTGAAAATGTGGCATATGCCCTCACGTGCTAGTGAGACTTTCTACGAGAGGGCTTCACGCAAAGCTGCACACACCACCCAAAACCTCACACACCGGATCATCAGAACAATCTTCACCTACACGTGTCATAAGTAGTCTCCCTTTCACCGAACTCTTTCTGGATTGGTCAAAAAATATGAAAACAGAGGCTGATTTTGGGCAGTTTTCTAGGTAGTTTTTTTATTTGATTTCTACTTCAATTTTGTAAGTTTCCTAGAAGGCTTTTTAGTAAGTTTCATAAGACAAATCCACCACCTTGAAGCTCTGATATAATTGTTGTGGAAGCTTGCTCCATGGGTCATCAAAACGGTGTTTTCTGGGCTCAGTTCAACGTTAACTTTCTCTATCAAATAATCAATCCAACCTGCTCCGATCCATAACCCTTCACAGTCTCACCCACAAAGAAGACAATGGTGATGATTTGTAACCACGAAGGCAAGAAGAAAGCACCACAACGGTAGGCAAGGAAGTGACCACAAAGTACACAAAGTAATAAACCGATTTCAGTATCGCAAAGGACCTGGTTTCTTCTCTTCAAAGGGGCAATGTTTTTCCTCTTAATTTTCTCACAAGTCAAACTAGAAAATGGTTAGGGTTATAGTTATATAATAGGGTTAGGTTAGGCTTTGAGTGAACCAATGGCAAAGCTAAACGGGTTAAGATTCAAGCCATCCAAGAGGGAATACAATTGGATGGAGTAGAGCCCATGGACTTGATTGTTGGTACTTATTTCATTCATCAACCTAAACATATGAAATATATTATTCCACTTTAACATCATAGCGGGATTTATTGGGTATCAAAACCCAATAGGGAGCAACATTAATGGAAGCTAATACAGGAAAAGTTTTGGTCAGCTGAATGATGACATTTCATCTCGTGGAGGGACAACTATAGCCGGCATTCATGAGTTGGAGAAGGCTGGCAGATTTAATGGATTAGAATTGTCGTAGATGCCCATAAACAAAATTCTTTCCCAGTCTTATTTCCCTCAGTCCTTGCA
>NW_019256192.1:0-1139 GCF_002742605.1 Olea europaea var. sylvestris | reverse complement strand
GGGGGCCCAAGATCATGTGAGGAGCTGTAACATTGGATTGTACAAACAGCTTAACCCTAAATAGGAATCTTTCGGTGTCACTAAGTATACTTGCTATTGGCTTTGTTCTGAAAGGTTGTCAGATTCATTTGTCCCATGAGCATGAAGCATTTGGCCATTGCTATTTGCTAGAGAGTATCTTCCAGATAGTATCTATTTTTTAAAAGCATTATCTATAATTTAGAAAGCAAAAAAATTTTAACTACTTCAACAAGTTTCCAATCTTTTATTTTCACAAGCTTTCCTCCAAATTATTATATCATTTTTCACCATTAAAAATTGAAATATTTTAAATGCATTTAATTTTAGAAAATAAGTTTGGCCCTCGTCCATTGGAGCACACAGAAATCTCTCGCCATAACATTTAAGTGGGGACTCCACCTTTCAACCTTCTGCATAAGTTCAGAGATTCATTTTACGCATTTATATGGTCAAGTCTAGGACATGGCTGATGGCTCTGGTGTTTGTCGAGACCAAAGGATTGTTCAAAAATTAGTTTAAATGATTAATTGGAGTAGCTCAATCTCTATATAAATTTAAGAATAACTAGATCCAGTTGAATTTGGGATTCCAATATTGCAATCATAGCTCGTTATTAATATATCTAGATCTTCTTCTTTTCCGACTCACATCTTTCCTATTTGATGGTTGTCGATTACTAGTCATCGAAGTCAATCAACGTTTAGATGACATGACTTTTATTAATTTTTTTCTATTGTTTAGATGCTCAAAAAACAAATGGACAACAACAATAAAGTCATCTTCAACTTAAGAAGCATCGAAGCAAGAAAATGACGTACAATAATTTCTAATCATTTATGATTCATAAATAGTCATTTGCACAGTTGACAACACATCTTTGGTTCCACATGCATACGTATAATAAATCATGATGTGATTACGAGATTTATAAATTATTGTTGTTAGTTAATTAGGTGTGTATCAATTATCGCAATAAGAGTTTCCCTTTTGATCATTTTTTGAAAGATAAGTTGTGTTAAATGCAGAACCAGCGGAGGCTGCTATTGTGCATACAAAACCTAGTGTATGCTTTCTTTTCGAGGTTTTGTTCGAGTCCCCGGTACTGTGATTTTGAAATA
>NW_019256191.1:524-1139 GCF_002742605.1 Olea europaea var. sylvestris | reverse complement strand
CACCGTCGCGAGAAATGACGAAATTGCCCCGGGCGCGATTTTTGTGTCCAATCAACCTGTCGAATTTTAGCTCATCCCGACACAGTCGCGAAAAATAACTAAATTGCCCCTGGCATGATTTTTTTTTCCGATCTGCCTGTAAAATTTTAGCCCTTTCCGACACCGTCGCGAGAAATGACGAAATTGCCCCTGGCGCGATTTTTGTGTCCAATCAACCTGTCGAATTTTAGCTCAATCCGACACCGTCGCGAAAAATGACTAAATTACCCCTGGCACGATTTTTGTTCCCGATCAACCTTTGAAATTTTAGCCCATTCCAACACAGACGCGAAAAATGACGAAATTCCCCTGGCACGATTTTTGTTTCCGATCAACCTGTTAAATTTTAGCCCATTCCAACACCGTCGCGAAAAATGACGAAATTACCCCTGGCACGATTTTTGTTTCCGATCAACCTATCAATTTTTAGCCCATTCCGACACCGTCGCGAAAAATGACGAAATTACCCCTGGCGCGATTTTTGTGTCCGATCTACCTGTCGTATTTTATCCCATTCCGACACCGTCGCGAAAAATGACGAAATTATCCCTGGCACGATTTTTGTTTCCGATCAAC
>NW_019256191.1:0-240 GCF_002742605.1 Olea europaea var. sylvestris | reverse complement strand
TTTTAGCCCATTCCGACACCGTCGCGAAAAATGACGAAATTACCCATGGCACGATTTTTGTTTCCGATCAACCTGTCAAATTTCAGCCCATTCCGACACAGTCGCGAAAAATGACGAAATTACCCTTGGCACGATTTTTGTTTCCGATCAACCTCTCAAATTTTAGCCCATTCCGACACCGTCGCGAAAAATGACGAAATTGCCCCTGGCGCGATTTGTGTGTCCGATCAACCTGTCGAA
>NW_019256190.1:0-1139 GCF_002742605.1 Olea europaea var. sylvestris | reverse complement strand
CTTGAGAACACGTGATACTCGTGTGTATGTTCTTACTGGTATTGTCATATAAAATAACTGGTTCAAAGCTACACGCTACCTTCTATTTCGACTATTCTTTGTTTGAATTACACTATGGTTAGATCCAAATCGAAAGATATATAATCTTTATGCATGAGTATCATATAATTTTGAATATGAGAACTTGTTAATTTTGAACAAGTGGGGGATTGTTGAAGTGGTTGTTCAAAATCAACCATTTGTGGAATAAATGAAAAAGGGCTGCTATAGGTTCTAACTTAAAGCATCCGACCACGTAGGCATAATGCCCATGCAGTCGCATGGGTGCTTACCGAAACTTGGAGCCCCATATGCGACTGAACCATGCAACCGCATGGATTTATATCATGTAGTCGCATGGTATGAACTAGGTGACTGTTGGTGGTAGTTTCTAAATGTTGGAAACTCGAATTTGGTAGCTTTTTATGCAGTTTTGGCACCATTTCATGTATATAGATGATGTCTGTATATAATGGAGCAATGTTCAAGCCAAAATAAGTAAGAAAACACTTGAAATTTATTCTAATTCAACAATCAAAAGATCAAATTCTTGTTCTTATTTCATATTCATTTTCTTATCGTGATCTTCAAAGTTTTGGTGGAAAATTCCTTCTGCTTTGTTATTTTCCACAACAAGGCTTGTAATAATTTTTCAAACCATTTTCCGGAACACCTTTAAGCATATCAAAAACATAGGAGAAGGGGCAAATAATGTTTGAGGACAGCGATCCCGCGTTCGAGCCTTCAAAATTGTTCTTGACTATTTTCTGATTTTGTTCATCTTGTTGCCCCTTTTTTTTGTGATTTTCCTTTTGTCTATTCTTCATCACTTCCATATTTCCAACATTTTTAATCGTACCTTTTGGTCGATCTCAAAGTGCAGCAAAGTCTAGTGCCAATATTGTTGATGTTTAGCAAATGAAGTAGGTAGAACTTGGGAGATTGCATGAAAGTTGTAGTTAATAAGTGAATAAAAGTTGTCGGTGAAATGTAACATGTGGTTAAAAATACTCCTCTAAAACTATAATTGGAACATAAAGAGTCCCAAATCTTTTATTTCACGAATTAGAATGACCAAACCGAGAACTTAAACTAAGTAC
>NW_019256189.1:0-1139 GCF_002742605.1 Olea europaea var. sylvestris | reverse complement strand
AAAAAAAAAAAAAAAAAAGGCTTATTCACCACTGTGAGAAGCCTGTACAACTTCTGTTAAAAAAAAAGGCCTGACAGTGTAGCAGCTCCCAAATAACATTATTCTGAAGTGAACTACGATTCATCAAATGTTAAGCCGCAGCGACGTTACTTACGTTTTAGAGTTCGAAACACGACTTTAGTATTCCCGAAAATAAATCTAAAATATGAGAGCTGGTGAAAAATGGGGAAATTGATTATTAAGGTTCCACAGAACCCTAAAAATTACCAGAGAGAATGGAGCGAATGTGGGACTATTTGATACCTGTGTAAATTGCTTATCCAATGCACTGAATATTGCACCGTGAAAACCCCGCAGCTTTATTTGAGCACAGATTTCCATTCAACTATTCAAGAGCTTCTTCAATTATTTAAGGATCATCGGTACCTGTAAACAGTAGGTATGTTTTTCGGATAACTGCTCTTTTGTGACCACGTGACGACAATTGGTGATGAAAATTGATGATTAAACCGGCAAACAAATTCTTAGATTAGGGTCATTATAGACCAAGCTACCTACTTGTATGTACTGTGTATTAAGAAAGTGCTGCCTAACTATGTAATACTGGTATTGCGTTGGCCCTTTAGTCGTTGGATCACATTGAGTTTGATTTCATGTCTAATTATTATAGTATTACAAGAGAATTGGGTTTTTACAGACGTTTTATTGCAAGTGGACGTATCTTAGCCATTAATCATTGACGGCTTGTTTTCTTTCTAGTTTTTAATTGAAGTGCAGCTGTTTTCCGGTATGAACTGATTGATACGCTGTTCTGAGCATTCAGAGGTTTGAGCTAAAGAAAGCAGCTTTATAAAAGAACCAGAACTTATATCAAACAAGTCATTATGTGTTTTTATATCGGCAGAAAAAAATAATAGATGGTTTTAGTTGACCGTCGCAAAACGCTCTTTATATATTTTTAGTTGAATGACACCATGGATTAGTGAGAGACTGTAAACCACATAAATTCCTCTCCCCCTTCAAAATCGTGCGCAGTGACCCTCTAATCCATTTTGTTTAGGATCTTTAGCATTTTCGTCATAAATTGTCTTATAATGATAACAAAGCATAGGTTTACCGAGTATATTTATCCACACACA
>NW_019256188.1:0-1139 GCF_002742605.1 Olea europaea var. sylvestris | reverse complement strand
TAGTTCACTTGGTTCTTTGAAGTGCTTGGAGGGAGACTTTGAGTGGTAAAAGACCGAGTGGTGAGTTTAATAGAGGGAAAAAGACATAGTGAGTGTTTTCCGAGTAAGATCTTTGTGAGGCATAAAAAAAATTGTGTGATATGATGTCGGAAAGAGAAGGTTCTAATTCAAGCCGAAATGGTAATGACAACAATGCATCGGAGGACATGATAAGAAGGTTTGAAAGGGTACTTGGTGATGTTAGGGAGAAGGTGGATAGGCAAGGGGAATGGATGGGACAAATGGGTACTACAATTGCAAATCTTAGCTGGGGATAAGTGGAGATGTATAATGCTAGGGGGCTGGGAAGGCGTGAATCTAGAAGAGGAAGGCGGGATGAGTATCGTAGTGATGATGATGATTTTGATGAAAATGACATTGATATGGGTCGAGCGAGGCATAGGGACAATAGGATGGAAAGACGGGTAGAAATAACTTGGGAGATGAAGTAGATGAAAATTTGGGGAGTATTAAAATGACTATTCCGCAATTTAAGGGAAGAAGCGATCCGAAAGCATATTTAGATTAGGAAAGGAAGGTTGAGATGATTTTTGAGTGCTATAATTATTTGGAGGAGAAAAAGGTAAAATTGGCGGTGCTTGAATTCGTGGATTACGCGATATCTTGGTGGGATCAAGTACTTACATCACGGCGTAGGGGTCAGGAAAGGCCAATTAGCACTTGGGATGAGTTGAAGATGTTGATGAGAAGGAGGTTTGTTCCGAGTCACTATTATAGGGAAATCCATCAAAAATTGCAAGGTTTGTATCAAGGATCGAAAAGCGTAGAGGATTATCACAAGGAGATGGAAATTCTTATGATTCGGGCTAATGTGGAGGAAGATCGGGAAGCTACCATGGCACGGTTCTTGAATGGGTTAAATCGGGATATTGCAAACATTGTAGAGTTGCAATATTATGTGGAAATCGAGGAAATGTTACATGTGACAATGAAGTCGAGAGGCAATTGAAGAGGAAGGGGACGTCTAGGCAACTGTTAGGTACTTGGACTCCTAACCCAACATGAAAATCGAAGTGGGATGACAACAACAAAAATGGGGCTGCACCTAGAGGTAAAAATGATTGGCAAAAGGGCAAGGA
>NW_019256187.1:0-1139 GCF_002742605.1 Olea europaea var. sylvestris | reverse complement strand
TTCACTAATTTTTAAAAGGGCAAAATAGTAATTTTACAATTTTAATATAAAATAAATAAATAAAAGTTTCTCTCACTTTTTCGGTCTTTTTTCTCTCCTTCACCAACCCCAAAGTTAAATGCTCCAATGGTCACTAAACTTAAGTTCATATCTTTGATTTGTCAAAGAAAGTTTTAAATATCGAGTTTTGGCTACTGAATTTCGAAAAATGTTGTACATTACTCACGGTAAACTTGATATTTTTCAAAATTCAGCAATTATGCTAGTGTACGTACAACATTTTCCAAAATTTCGTAATTAAAACTCGACATTTTAAACTTTGGTGAACAATCGAAAATATGGACCAAAGTTCAATGACCAAAACTCGACATTTTAAACTTTAGTGACCAATCAAAGACATGAGCTTAAGTTCAGTAACCACTGGAACAATTAATTCCCAACCCCACGCCACCTCCTTTCCCACCGTCACCACCTCCTAATGCTGTTAGCACCCAGCGTCGACACCACCCAAAAACAACTGCAATGACCTCTATGAAAATGAGCTTGAATTTGTATTATTGGTAAATGATAAAAATGAAGAAAGAGAAGCAATAGTGGGAAAAAGTGAGCTTTAATTTGGGACTACCATCATTTGCAGATTCCAAAGTTCGGGAAAATGGGGCCAAGCTGGTGACTTCATAATCAATTTTTGCATGCATTTTCAGGGAGTTTTTCAGTGTGAAAATTTGCACCTGAAATTTAGATTCCCTCAATTTCAAGGGCTAATACCCTAAATGGTCATCGAACTTTGCTGAATGTACCCCAAAGGGTCACTGAACTTTAGAAATTCCCTAGTTAGTCACTTAACTTTGTCATTTGGGGTCCCATTCATCACGACTTCACTTCGTTAGCAAAATTTGACGATTCTGGTCATGTGTCTATCAGAAGATTGACCTGTGTAAGTTGTCCACAAATTCATTGCCAATTAAGAGAGTTGTTACTGAGGTAGAAAAAAAATAATTTGCAAAAGAGAAAAACACGTTTATAAAACTTGCAAAAAAAAAAAAGAAGAAGAAAAAAAAAGACAGACAATTGTTCATCAATTAAACACCCCAAACCCATATTTTTCCCCAATTTCGGATTCCTCATACCTCTCTTCC
>NW_019256186.1:0-1139 GCF_002742605.1 Olea europaea var. sylvestris | reverse complement strand
GACACTTTCTATATGTTTTATGGATGATGTTGAAACAAATTAGATGGAGGATGAAAAAGCTTTTGGGCTGCTTTGGAATCAAAGGTATGTTGGAAAAGCAATTTGTACACCAAATGAGAACAATATTTTAAAATCAATGTTTTAAAAATCAATCCATACATCGACCTCACATCAAATGGAACATCGCTTTTAAACTTATATTTTTATCTAACTTTTATTTTTTTTATTGGATAGGAATTAAGATTTTGCACTTAAAAGTGACATGTTGTCTTTTTTAATTAAAATATCTTATACTATGCAATTTGCTGTTACAGTAGAAGAAATATTAAATTTTTGAAATAGGAGCGGGGTTGGCAAGAGACCCCTATAATTTTGAAGAGAGAAACTTCTGAAACCCATACAAATATTCACGTTCTAATTCATGACATTGAATTTTTTTAAGTTAAAAAATGGCTACACCCATAAAAGTATGAATCGATTAATTTAAATCGAAAAATGCCGTGCAAAGGGAAAACACACATTCCTTTGTTTGTTACTCCACCAAACTATTCAAACCCAATTTATGAAACATACAATTAGAAAGTGTTTAAACTCAAAAAATGCGTCAATAGAATTCCAACTACCTCCCCTCCAAGTAAGCGTGACCGGACATTGGAACACCTTGTAGAGAGACAAAGGCCGTTGGTCGAGAAGAAGGTCCAATAGTCATTTGCGCTCCGACATTCAAGCCAGTGATTGGATGAAAGAAAAATGAGCGCAAGAGACAGGAGAATGGGGTCTAGCTAAGGTTAGAATGAACATACTTTTTTTGTGAATGGACTCACATATATATAAATATATACATATATGTAGAGAAATGAAATGGGCCAAGTGAGGCTTGAGGATAATGGGCCGAGATTAGGCCCGATACTAGCTAACAAAGTGTTTCGTGTTTGAGAGAGGGAGAAGCTTGACAATGCGAGACAAAAATGTTCGGATGCCAATGACATATATAAACAATATTGTATGATAAAGAACGATAAAAAACACAAATTCAAAATTCAACATCTGGCTTAAATAGCAGAAAATGACAAAGCATAAAAAGCATAAAGTCTAGTTTTCAATGTAAAGAAACAGCCACCCTAAACATATACCGACAA
>NW_019256185.1:0-1139 GCF_002742605.1 Olea europaea var. sylvestris | reverse complement strand
AGGAGGAATAATTTTAATCATAAACTTATTTCGTTGGTAGATTAATTATATAATGAGCTATGTCATTTCGATTATTTTGCACCGTCTTGTACTCATTATTCTCAAAGATAAAGATATAATTAAATCTGAAAAAATTAAAGAACTTCAATTGTGAATTTTTTTTAAATTTTTTGATTCTTTTGTTAGCAGGATCAGATATTAAAGATCTGATGAGATTTTAAAAGTAATAGTTTTGCTAGAGGTACATCACCCAATACCTAAGAGTGTTCATAATGAACACTTGGCGCCTCATCATTGGTGAGGCGCCTGACGCATGCAAGGGCCCACAGATGAGGCGCCAATGACGAGGTACTGGGCGGACACTCTTAGGTTAAATGTGATGTACCTTTAGCATTTTTGTAAAAGTAATTCTATACTCAAATCTGCACAGATTCATATAATTTGGTGGGGTCAGTAACTGTGTCTATTACATTCTCTAATAGGAAATAGATCATCGAGTATTTTAAGGGATTGTGCAGCTGTTACTTGACTTTTATTATAATATTATTTCCTTTAATAGTTGAACGATTCCTATATTATCTATTTTTTCTCCTACCATTCATATAATTCTATTTTTTTCTCCTAACTATTTGTAAGAACCTGTGGGCTTATGGGCTGATTTGTCTTCCAGTTATTGGGTCAGTCTGTCTTCCTATTAATTCCTTTAAGTATTGTATTGGGTCATTAGTTAATGAAGTCCAATAGGTTATGCTTAACCCAGTCCAATAGTAGGAATAAATGCCAGAGTTGACTGAGTCCACAGTCATGTCCGAGTCTTTAGGAAGAGTCTGTAGTGCAGTAGTCATGTTCCTTATTTTTCTGAAATAGAGTCTGTTAGAGGAAGACGTGGGGAACTGTTATGAAGTGGTATAATTGTTCAAAACCAACAATAAAAATTAAAAAAAAAATAAAATTAGGCCATGCGGTCGCATAGAACCCTACCGAGACCATATGGTCTTGGTAGGTTTGTACCATGCGGTCGCATGGTACAGAAAAAACGACCGTTGTGTCGTTTTTTGTTGGTTTTTTGGTGGCTTTTCATCCATAAGGTACACCACTTCGTAAAGCTATACTACTTGGCTATAAATAGGTGATCTTGG
>NW_019256184.1:53504-57585 GCF_002742605.1 Olea europaea var. sylvestris | reverse complement strand
GACTAAAATCTCATCGAAATTTTGTTTGTGGGCACGTTTCCTATCAAATTTGACTAAATTTCACAAGAGCTTGGTTAAATGGAAAATTTCTAATCAAATTTGGCCAAAATTTCATGCGGGTTTTTTCGTTTACTTATTTTCAATCAAATTTGACTAAAATTTCACGTGGGTTTCATTCATTGGCATGTACCAAAACAAATTTGACTAAAATTTCACATAAGTTTGGTTCGTTGGCACATTTCGAATTAGTTTTGGCTAAAATTTGAAGCTAGTTTTTTCGTTGACACGTTTCTTATAAAATTTGACTATAATTTCACCAGAGTCTCATTCATTGGCGTATATCAAATCAAATTTGACTAAAATTTCATCTAAATTATGTTTGTTGGTGCATTTCCAATCGAATTTGACAAAAAATTCACATTAGTTTAGTTCATTGACACATTTCGAACAAATTAGACTAAAATTTCGTACGAGATCTTTCATTAGCGCATTTCCAATCAAATTTGTCTAAAATTTGACAAGTGTTTTGTTAATTGCCCTGATTCCAATATGATTTCACCAAAATTTCACATGAGTTTCGTTCATTGGCATGTTTCAAATCAAATTTGATTAAAATTTCACATAACTTTTGTTCTTTGCCTCATTTGCAATGAGATTTGACTAAAATTTCCCTTAATTTTATTTAATTGATGAGATTCCACCAAAAGTTACAAAAATTTCACCAGGTTTCATTCATTGGCTTGTATCAAATCAATTTTGATTAAAATTTCAGGCGGGTTTTTTCATTGGTGCTTTTCTAATCAAATTTGACTAAAATTTCATCGAGATTTTGTTCCTTGGCACATTTTCAATTAAACTAGACTAAAATTTAACATCGGTCTGGTTCATTGATACATTTTTAAATCAAATTTGACTGAAATTTCATTCGAGTTTTTCGTTGTCGCGTTTCCAATCAAATTCAACTAAAATTTCACGTGAGTTTTGGTCATTGACACGATTCAAACAAAATTCGACTAAAATTTCACTCTGGTTTCATTCATTGGTATGTATCAAATCAAATCTTACTAAAATTTTATTTGAATTTTGTTCGTTGGTGTGTTTCTAAGCAAATTTGACTAAAATTTCACATGAATTTGATTCATTGACACATTTCGAATCAAATTTGACTAAAATGTTATGCGCATTTTTTTATTAGCGTGTTTTCAATCAAATTTGTCTAAAATTTCAATGAGTTTTGTTCATTGACCCAATCCCAATAAAATTTGACTAAAATTTCATACGAATTTCATTCATTAGCGTGTACCAAATCAAATTTGACAAAAATTTCACATGAATTTCATCCATTGGTGCATTTCCAATCAAATTTGACTAAAATCTCCCTTAATTTTTTTAATTGACGTGATTCCAACAAAATTTGACTAAAATTTCACCAAGGTTTCGTTCATTGGCATGTATTAAATCAAATTTGACTAAAATTTCAGGTGTGCTTTTTCATTGGTGCTTGTTCAATCAAATTTGACTAAATTTTTATTGAGATTATTTTCCTTGGCACGTTATCAATTAAATTTGACTCAAATTTGACGTGGGTTTGGTTCATTGATACATTTTGAATAAAATTTGACTAAAATTTCAAGCGGTTTTTTCGATTTCACATTTTCAATCAAATTTCGCTAAAATTTCGAATGAGTTTTGTTCAATGTCATGATTCCAATAAAATTTGACTAAAACTTCACAAGGGTTTCGTTCATTTGCATGTATCAAATCAAATTTGATTAAAATTTCATCTGAATTTTGTTCGTTGGCGCGTTTCCAAGCAAATTTGACTAAAATTTCACATGAGTTTGGTTCATTGAGACATTTTGAATCAAATTTGACAAAAATTTCGTGCGATTTTGCATTTGCGCGTTACCAATTAAATTTGACTAAAATTTCACATGAATTATGTTCATTGACAAGATTCTAGTAAAATTTGACTAAAATTTCGCCAAAGTTTCGTTCATTGGCGTGTATCAAATCAGATTTGACTTAAATTTCATTTGACCATTGTTTGTTGTCTAGTTTCAAATCAAATTTGACTAAAATTTCACCTGAGTTTAGTTTATTGACACAATTCAAATCAAATTTGACTAAAATTTCATTCAGTTTTTTTTTCATTTGTGTATTTCCAATCAAATTGACTAAAATTTCACATGAGTTTTGTTCATTGGCCCATTTCCAATATAATTTGACTAAAATCTCACATGAGTTTCGCTCATTAGCGTGTATCAAATCAAATTCCCGTTTCCAATCAAACTTGACAAAAATTTCCCTTAATATTATTTAATTAATGCGATTCCAACGAAATTTGACTAAAATTTAACCAAGGTTTCATCCATTAGCATGTATCAAATCAAATTTGACTAAAATTTTAGACAGATTTTTCACTGGCGTTTTTCCAATCAAATTTGACTAAAATTTCATCAAGATTTTTTTCCTTGGCGTGTTTTCAATCGAATCTAACAAAAATTTGACTCGAGTTGGGTTCATTAACACATTTCGAATCAAATTTGACTAAAATTTCATGCGGGTTTTTTGTTGGCCCGTTTACAATCAAATTTGACTAAAATCTTACAAGAGTTCGTCTATTGACGTGATTCCAATAAAATTTGACTAAAATTTCACCATGGTTTCGTTCATTGGCATGTATCAAATCAAATTTGGCTAAAATTTCATCTGAGTTTTGTTCGTTGGCACATTTCTAATGAAATTTGACTAAAATTTCACATGAGTTTGGTTCATCGACGCATATCGAATAAAATTTGACTAAAATTTCTTGAGGATTATTATGTTGGCCCGTTTCTAATCAAATTTGACTAGAACTTCACATGAGTTTTGTTCATTGGCCTGATACATATAAAATTTGACTAAAATTTCACATGAGTTTCGTTCATTGGCGTTTATCAAATAAATTCGACTAAAATTTCGTACAAGTTTTGTTCATTAGTGTATTTCCAAACAAATTTGACTAAAATTTCCATTAAATTTATTTCATTGATGCGGTTCCAATAAAATATGACTTAAATTTCCCAAGGTTTCATTCATTAGCGTGTATCAGATCAAATATGAATAAAATTTCAAGCGAGTTTTATCGTTGGTGCTTTTCCAATCAAATTTAACTAAAATTTCATCGAGATTTTATTCCTTGGCACATTTTCAATTAAATTAGACTAAATTAGACATGGGTTTGTTCGATGATACATTTCAAATCAAATTTAACTAAAATCTCATGTGGGATTTTTCGTTGTCGCATTCCCAATAAAATTTGGCTAAAATTTCGCATGAGTTTTGTTCATTGAAGCGATTTCAACAAAATTTGACTAAAATTTTACCAGGCTTTCGTTCATTGGCATTTATCAATTCAAATTGGACTAAAATTTCATCTGAATTTTGATTGTTGGCGCATTTCTAATCAAATTTGGCAAGAATTTCAAATGAGTTTGGTAAATTGGCGTGTTTCAAATCAAATTTGACTAAAATTTCACATGAGTTTTGTTCATTGGCACGTTTCCAAACATATTTGACTAAAATTTCCCTTAAATTTATTTCACTAACACGGTTACACTAAATTATGACTTAAAGTCCACCAGGGTTTCGTTCATTGGCATGTATCAAATCAAATTTGACTAAAATTTCATCTGAATTTTGTTCGTGGGCACGTTTCCATTCAAATTTAACTAAATTTCACAAGAGTTTGGTTAAATGGAAAATTTCAAATCAAATTTGGCTAAAATTTCATGCGGGTTTTTTCGTTTGCGCATTTCCAATCAAATTTGACTAAAATTTCACATGAGTTTTGTTCATTAACGCGGTCACAATCAAATTTGACAAAAATTTTACGTGGGTTTCATTCATTGGCGTGCATCAAATCAAATTTGACTAAAATTTTACATAAGTTTGGTTCACTGGCACATTTCAAATCAATTTTGACTAAAATTTGAAGCTGGTTTTTTCGTTGGCACGTTACTTATTAAATTTGACTACAATTTCACCCGAGTTTCGTTCGTTGGCGTATATCAAATCAAATATGAGTAAAATTTCATCT
>NW_019256184.1:45050-52236 GCF_002742605.1 Olea europaea var. sylvestris | reverse complement strand
GATTCCAATAAAATTCGATTAAAATTTCACTATGGTTTCCTTCATTGGCATGTATCAAATCAAATCTTACTAAAATTTCTTTTTAATTTTGTTCGTTCTTGTGTTTCCAAGCAATTTTGACAAGAATTTCACATGAATTTGATTCATTGACACATTTTGAATCAAATTTGACTAAAGTTTTATGTGGGTTTTTTTTATTGGCGTGTTTTCAATCAAATTTGTCTAAAATTTCACATGAGTTTTGTTCATTAACCCAATTCCAATAAAATTTGACTAAAATTTCATACGAATTTCGTTCATTAGCGTGTATCAAATCAAATTTGTAAAAATTTCACAGGAGTTTTATCCATTAGCGCGTTTCCAATCAAATTTGACTAAAATCTCCCTTAATTTTTTTAATTGACGCGATTCCAACAAAATTTGACTAAAATTTCACCAGGATTTCGTTCATTGGCGTGTATTAAATCAAATTTGACTAAAATTTCAGGCGTGCTTTGTCATTGGAGCTTTTCCAATCAAATTTGACTAAATTTTTATTGAGATTATTTTCCTTGGCACATTATCAATTAAATTTGACTCAAATTTGACGTGGGTTTTGTTCATTGATACATTTCGAATAAAATTTGTCTAAAATTTCAAGCGGTATTTTCGATTTCACATTTTCAATCAAATTTGGCTAAAATTTCACACGAGTTTTGTTCAATGACACGATTCCTATAAAATTTGACTAAATTTTCACTAGGGTTTCTTTCATTGGCATGTATCAAATCAAATTTGATTAAAATTTCAACTAAATTTGGTTCGTTGGCACATTTCCAAGCAAATTTGAAAAAAAAATTCACATGAATTTGGTTCATTGACACATTTCGAATCAAATTTGACCAAAATTTCGTGCGAATTTTTCATTGCCGCGTTTCCAATTAAATTTGACTAAAGTTTCACATGAGTTATGTTCATTGACACGATTCTAATAAAATTTGACTAAAATTTCGCTAGTGTTTCGTTCATTGGCGTGTATCAAATTAGATTTAACTAAAATTTCATCTGAACATTGTTTGTTGTCTCGTTTCAAATCAAATTTGACTAAAATTTCACATGAGTTTAGTTCATTGACACATTTCGAATTAAATTTGACTAAAATTTCATGCATTTTTTTTCATTTATGCATTTCCAATTAAATTTGACTAAAATTTCACATGAGCTTTGTCCATTGGACCGTTTCCAATAGAATTTGACTAAAATCTCACATGAGTTTCTTTCATTAGCGTGTATCAAATCAAATTTGACTAAAATTTCACATGACTTTTGTTCAATGGCGCATTTCCAATCAAATTCGACAAAAAATTCCCTTAATTTTATTTAGTCAACGCGATTCCAACGAAATTTGACTAAAATTTCATTAGGGTTTCATTCATTAGCATGTATCAAATCAAATTTGACTAAAATTTCAGACGAATTTTTCATTGGTGCTTTTCCAATCAAATTTGACTCAAATTTCATCGAGATTTTTTTCCTTAGCGCGTTTTCAATCAAATCTGACAAAAATTGACTAGAGTTGGGTTCATTAATACATTTCGAATCAAATTTGACTAAAATTTCGTGCGGGTTTTTTTGTTGGCCCGTTTACAATCAAATTTGACTAAAATTTTACAAGAGTTTTGTTTATTGACATGATTCCAATAAAATTTGACTAAAATTTCACCAGGGCTTCGTTCATTGGCATGTATCAAATCAAATTTGACTAATATTTCATTCGAGTTTTGTTCGTTGGCACATTTCTAATGAAATTTGACTAAAATTTCACATGAGTTTGGTTCATTGATGCATTTTGAATCAAATTTGACTAAAACTTCTTACGGATTATTACGTTGGCATGTTTCTAATCAAATTTGACTAGAACTTCACATGAGTTTTGTTCATTGGCCCGATACATATAAAATTTGACTAAAATTTCTCATGAGCTTCGTTCATTGGCTTGTATCAAATAAAATAGACTAAAATTTCATATGAGTTTTGTTCATTGGTGTGTTTCCAAACAAATTTGAGTAAAATTTCCATTAAATTTATTTCATTGATGCGATTCCAATAAAATAAGAATTAAACTTCCCAAAGTTTCGTTCATTGGCGTGTATCAGATAATTTGAATAAAATTTCAAGCAGATTTTTTCGTTGGTGCTTTCCAATCAAATTTAACTAAAATTTCATCGAGATTTTGTTCCTTGGCACATTTTCAATTAAGTTAGACTAAATTTGACATGTGTTTGTTCATTGATACATTTTGAATCAAATTTGACTAAAATTTCATGCATGATTTTTCGTTCTCGCGTTCCCAATAAAATTTGACTAAAATTTCACATGTGTTTTGTTCATTGAAGCGATTTCAATAAAATTTGACTAAACGTTTACCGGTGTTTTGTTCATTGGCATTTATCAATTCAAATTGGACTAAAATTTTATCTAAATTTTGTTCGTTGGGGCATTTCTAATCAAATTTGACTAGAATTTCGCATGAGTTTCGTTCATTGGCGTGTATTATATCAAATTCGACTAAAATTTTACATGAGTTTTATTCATTGGTGCGTTTCCAAACAAATTTGACTAAAATTTCCATTAAATTTATTTCATTGATGCGGTTCCAATAACATATGGCTTAAATTTCACCAAGGCTTCGTTCATTGGCATGTATCAAATCAAATTAGACTAAAATTTCATCTGAATTTTGTTCGTGGGCGTATCTCCAATCTAATTTGACTTAAATTTCACATTGGTTCTGTTCATTAACGCGGTCACAATCAAATTTGACTAAAATTTCACCTAAGTTTCATTCATTGGCGTGTATCAAATCAAATTTGGCTAAAATTTCATGTATGTTTGGTTCATTGGCATATTTCGAATCAATTTTGACTAAAATTTCGAGCTGGTTTTTTTGTTGGCATGTTTCTTTTAAAAATTTGATAAAAATTTCACCAGGGTTTCATTCGTTGGCGTGTATCAAATGAAATTTGACAAATTTCATCTGAATTTTGTACATTGGTGGATTTCCAGTCAAATTTGACTAAAATTCCATGTGAGTTTGGTTCATTGGCATATTTCGAATCAATTTTGACTAAAATTTCGAGCTGGTTTTTTTGTTGGCATGTTTCTTTTAAAAATTTGACAAAAATTTCACCAGGGTTTCATTCGTTGGCGTGTATCAAATGAAATTTGACAAATTTCATCTGAATTTTGTACATTGGTGGATTTCCAGTCAAATTTGACTAAAATTCCATGTGAGCTTGGTTCATTGACACATTTCAAAATAAATTTGACTAAAATTTCAGGCAAGTTTTTTCGTTGGTGCATTTTTAACCAAATTTGACTAAAATTTCATCTAGATTTTGTTTCTTGGCACATTTTCAATTAAACTTGACTAAAATCTGACATGAATTTCATTCATTGACACATTTCGAATCAAATTTGATTAAAATTTCATGCAAAATTTTTCGTTGGTGCGTTTCAAATCAAATTTGACTAAAATTTGACGTGAGTTTTGTTCATTGAACGATTACAATCAAATTTGACTAACAGTTCACTTGGGTTTCATTCATTGGCACGTATCAAATCATATTAGACTAAAATTTCATCTAAATTTTGTTCGTTGGTACATTTTCATTCAAATTTGACTAAAATTTCATATGGGTTTGATTATTGGTCCATTTCTGATCAAATATGATTAAAATTTTACATGAATTTGGTTCATTGGCACATTCGAATCAAATTTGACTAAAATTTCAAGCGAGTTTTTTCGTTAGCGTGTTTCATATAAAATTTGACTAAAATTTTACTAGGGTTTTGTTCATTGGCACGTATCAAATCAAATTTGATTAAAACTTCATCTGAGTTTTGTTAGTTGGCACGTTTCCAATGAAATTTGACTAAAATTTCACATGAGTTTGGTTTATTGACGCATTTCAAATCAAATTTGACAAAAATTTCATGCGGATTTTTCATTGGTGTGTTTCCAGTGAAATTTGACTAAAATTTCACATGAGTTTATTCATTGGCCCAATTCCAACAAAATTTGACTTAAATTTCATGTGAATTTCGTTCATTGACGTGTATCAAATCTAATATGACTAAAATCTCACATGAGTTTTGTTCTTTGGCGCATTTCCATCCAAATTTGACTAAAATTTTACTTACTTTTATTTCATTGACGCCATTCCAATAAAATTTGACTAAAATTTCACCAGAGTTTCGTTCATTGGCTTGTATCAAATCAAATTTGATCAAAATTTCATTTGAATTTTGTTCGTTGGCAGGTTTCCAATCAAATTTGACTAAAGTTTCACATGTATTTGGTTCATTGACACATTTAGAATCAAATTTGACTAAAATTTCATACAGGTTTTTTTGTTGGCGCGTTTTCAACCAAATTTGACTAAAATTTCTACAGGGCTTCATTCGTTGGCTTGTATCAAATTATATTTGACTAAAATTTCATCTTAGCTTCGTCTGTTGGCGTGTTTCCAATTGAGTTTGATTAAAATTTCACATGAATTTAGTTCATTAACACATTTCGAGTCAAATTTGACTAAAATTTTGTGTGAGTTCTTTCATTGGCGTGTTTCCAATCAAATTTGTGTAAAATTTGACAAGTGTTTTGTTAATTGGCCCGATTCCAATAAGATTAGACTAAAATTTCACATTAGTTTTGTTTATTGGCATGCATCAAATCAAATTTGACTAAAATTTCACATGAGTTTTGTTCATTTGAGTGTATCCAATCAAATTTGACTAAAATTTCCCTTAATTTTATTTAGTTGACACGATTCCAACAAAATTTGACTAAAATTTCACCAAGATTTCGTTCATTGGCACGTATCAAATCAAATTTGACTAAAATTTCATCTGAGGTTTGTTCGTTGGTGTGTTTCCAATGAAATTTGACTAAAATTTTACATGAGTTTGGTTCATTCGAATTGAATTTGACTAAAATTTCATGCTGGTTATTACGTTGGCACATTTCTAATCAAATTTTACTAGAATTTCACATGAGTTTTGTTCATTGGCCTGATTTATGTAAAATTTGACTAAAATTTCACATGAGTTTCGTTCATTGGCGTGTATCAAATTAAATTTGACTAAAATTTTAACATAAGTTTTGTTCACTGGCATGTTTCCAAACAAATTTGACTAAAATTTCCATTAAATTTATTTCATTGACGCGGTTCCACTAAAATATGACTTAAATTTCACCAAGGTTTCGTTCATTGGCGTGTTCAAATCAAATTTGACTAAAATCTCATCTGAATTTTGTTCGTGGGCACGTTTCCGGTCAAATTTAACTAAATTTCCCAAGAGTTTGGTTAAATGGAAAAATTCTAATCAAATTTGGCTAAAATTTCGTGTGGATTTTTTCATTTGCGCGTTTCCAATCAAATTTGACTAAAATTTCATATGAGTTTTGTTCATTAACGAGGTCACAATCAAGTTTTACTAAAATTTCTCATGGGTTTCATACATTGGCGTGTATCAAATCAATTTTGACTAAAATTTCACATAAGTTTTGTTCATTGGCACATTTCGAATCAATTTTGACTAAAATTTGAAGCTGGTTTTTTCGTCGGCATATTTCTTATAAAATTTGACTACAATTTCACTAGAGTTTCATTTGTTGGCATATATCAAATCAAATTTGACTAAAATTTCATCTGAATTATGTCTATTGGTGCATTTCCAATCGAATTTGACAAAAATTTCACATGAGTTTAGTTCATTGGTACATTCTGAATCAAATTTGACTAAAATTTCGTGCGAGTTCTTCCATTAGCATATTTCCAATCAAAATTGTCTAAAATTTGACATGTGTTTTGTTAATTGGCCCGATTCCAATAAGATTTCACTAAAATTTCATATGAGTTTCGTTCATTGGCATGTATCAAATCAAATACGACTAAAATTTTACATGAATTTTGTTCTTTGGCATTAACAATCAAAGTTGACTAAAAATTCCCTTAATTTCATTTAATTGATGAGATTCCAACAAAATTTACAAAAATTTTACCAGGATTTCATTCATTGGCTTGTATCAAATCAAATTTGATAAAAATTTCAGGCGGGTTTTTTCGTTGGTGCTTTTCTAATCAAATTTGACTAAAATTTCATCGAGATTTTGTTCCTTGGCACGTTTTCAATTAAATTAGACTAAAATTTGACATGAGTTTGGTTCATTGATACATTTTGAATCAAATTTGACTGAAATTTCATTCGAGGGTTTTCTTGTCGCGTTTCCAATCAAATTCAACTAAAATTTCACGTGAGTTTTGATCATTGACGCGATTCAAATAAAATTCGACTAAAATTTCACTATGATTTCGTTCATTGGCATGTATCAAATCAAATCTTACTAAAATTTCATTTGAATTTTGTTCGTTGGTGTATTTCCAAGCTAATTTGTCTAAAATTTCACATGAATTTGATTCATTGACACATTTCGAATCAAGTTTGACTAAAATTTTATGCGGGCATTTTTATTAGCGTGTTTCAATCAAATTTGTCTAAAATTTCACATGAGTTTTGTTCATTGACCCAATTCCAATAAAATTATACTAAAATTTCATACAAATTTCGTTCATTAGCGTGTATCAAATCAAATTTGATAAAAATTTCACACGAGTTTTATCCATTGGTACATTTCCAATCAAATTTGACTAAAATCTCCCTTAATTTTTTTAATTGATGCGATTCCAACAAAATTTGACTAAAATTTCACCAGGGTTTTGTTCATTGGCATATATCAAATCAAATTTGACTAAAATTTCAGGCGTGCTTTTTCGTTGTGCTTTTCCAATCAAATTTTACTAAAATTTCATCGAGATTATTTTCATTGGCACGTTATCAATTAAATTTGACATGCCTTTGGTTCAATGATACATTTCGAATCAAATTTGACTAAAATTTCAAGCGAATTTTTTCATTTTCGCGTTTCCAATCAAATTTGATTAATATTTCACACGAGTTTTTTTGTTCAACGACATAATTCCTATAAAATTTTACTCAAATTTCACAAGGGTTTCATTCATTGGCATATATCAAATCAAATTTGCAAGTTCTTGTTCTTTGATAAATGGTCAAAATCCCTCATATGGCACAACGAAGTCATGAGTTCAATCCAAAACGGTAACTACATTTTCGAAAAGTACTT
>NW_019256184.1:37548-40271 GCF_002742605.1 Olea europaea var. sylvestris | reverse complement strand
ATGAACATCGTCTGAAAAAGTTAATCCGAATTCTTCGAACACCGACAATCCAAGCGTTCCAAATATGCAAGTGCTCGTTTTTCAAAAAATAATCGAAATCCCTCATACGTCATGACGAAGCCATGAGTTCAATCCAAAAAGGTCGCTAGATTTTTGAAAACTACTTGTGTTCCCAAAACGGACACAGTGTACAAAAGTTACGCTCAATTCTTCGAATGCCGACAATCCAAGCGTTCCAAATATGCAAGTGCTCGTTCTTCTAAAAATGGTCAAAATCCCTCATACGTCATGACAAAGCTTGAGTTCAATCCAAAATGGTCGCTACATTTCCAAAAAGTAGTTATATGCCTAAAACGGGCATCGTTTGCAAAAGTTACACTCAATTCTTCAAACATCGACAATCCAAGCGTTCCAAATATGTAAGTGCACGTTCTTCGAAAAATGGCTAAAATCCTGCATACATCATGACGAAGCCGTGAGTTAGATCCAAAACGGTCGCTACATTATCGAAAAGTACTTATGGGCCCAAAACGGACACCATTTGCAAAAGTAACGCTCAATTCTTCGAACGCTGACAATCCAAGCGTTCCAAATTTGCAAGTTCTCTTTCTTCGATAAATGGCCGAAATTCTTCATACGGCACGATGAAGCCATGAGTTCAATCCAAAATGGTCACTACATTTCCGAAAAGTACTTATGGGCCCAAAATGGACACCGTCTGCAAAAGTTACGCTGAATACTTCGAACGTCGACAATCCAAGCGTTCCAAATATGCAAGTGCTCGTTCTTCGAAAAATAACCGAAATCCCTCATACGTCATGACAAATCCATGAGTTCAATCCAAAATGATCTCTACATTTCCAAAAAGTAGTTATATGCCTAAAATGGACATCGTTTGCAAAAGTTACACTCAATTCTTCAAACGTTGGCAATCCAAGCGTTCCAAATATGCAAGTGCACATTCTTTGAAAAACGGCCGAAATCCCTCTTATGTCACGATGAAGCCATGAGTTAGATCCAAAATGGTCGCTACATTATCGAAAAGTACTTATGGGCCCGAAACGAACACCGTTTGCAAAAGTAACGCTTAATTCTTCGAACGTTGACAATCCAAGCATTCCAAATTTGCAAGTTCTCATTCTTCGATAAATGGCCAAAATCCCTCATACAGCATGATGAAGCCGTGAGTTCAATCCAAAATGGTCACTACATTTTTGAAAAGTACTTATGGGCCCAAAACGGACACCGTCTGCAAAAGTTACGCTGAATACTTTGAACTTCGACAATCCAAGCGTTCCAAATATGCAAGTGCTCGTTCTTCGAAAAAAAATCGAGATCCTTCATACATCATGATAAAGCCTTGAGTTCAATCCATAATGGTCGCTACATTTCCGAAAACTACTTACGTTCCTAAAACGGACACCGTGTACAAAAGTTACGCTCAATTCTTCGAATGCCGACAATCCAAGCGTTCCAAATATGCAAGTGCTCGTTCTTCAAAAAACTGTCGAAATCCCGCATATGTCAGGATGAAGCTTTGAGTTCAATCCAAAACGGTCGCTACATTTCAGAAAAGCACATTATGGGCCCAAAACGGACACCGTTTGCAAATGTTACGCTCAAGTCTTCAAATGCCGACAATCCAAGCATTCCAAATATGCAAGTGCTCGTTCGTCAAAAATCAGCCAAAATCACTCAGACGTCACGACGAAGCCGTTCGATCAATCCAAAACGGTCGTTACATTACCAAAAAGTACTTATGGACCAAAAACGGACACCGTCTGCAAAAGTTATGCTCAATTCTTAGAACTCCGACAATCCAAATATGCAAGTGCACGTTCTTCAAAAAATGGTTGAAATCCCTCATATGTCACAAAGAAGTCGTGAGTTCAATCCAAAAATGGTCGCTACACTTTCGAAAAGAACTTGTGGGCCCAAAAAGGACACCGTTTGCAAAAGTTACACACAATTCTTCGAACGAAGACAATCCAAGCGTTGCAAATATGCAAGTGCAGGTTCTTCAAAAAAGGGCCAAAATCCCTCATCATCATGACGAAGCCGTGTGTTCGATCCAAAACGGTCCCCACATTACCGCAAAGTGCTTATGGGCCCTAAACGGATACCGTTTGCAAAAGTTACACTAAATTCTTCGAACGTCGACAATCCAAGAGTTCCAAGTATGCAAATGCACGTTCTTTAAAAAATGGACGAAATCCCACATACATCACGTCGAAGCCGTGAGTTCAATCCAAAACGGTCGCTACATTTCCAAAAATAACTTGTGGGCCCAAAACGGACACCATTTGCAAAAGTTACGCTCAATTCTTCGAACGTCGACAATCCAAGTGTTCCAAATATGCAAGTTCTCGTTCTTCGATAAATAGCCAAAATCCCTCATACGGCATGACGAAGCCGTGAGTTCAATCCAAAATGGTCGCTACGTTTCCGAAAAGTACTTATGTGCCTAAAACGGACACCGTGTTCAAAAGTTACGCTCAATTCTTCGAACGCCGGCAATCCAAGCATTCCAAATATGCAAGTTCTCGTTCTTCCAAAAATGGGAAAAATCCCTCATACATTAGGATGAAACCGTGAGTTCAATCCAAAACGACCGCTACATTTCAGAAAAGCACTTCATGGGCCCAAAATGGATACCGTTTGCAAATGTTACGCTCAATTCTTCGAATGCCGACAATCCAAGCGTTCCAAATATGCAAGTGCTC
>NW_019256184.1:29334-37476 GCF_002742605.1 Olea europaea var. sylvestris | reverse complement strand
CAAAAGTTACCCTCAATTCTTCGAATGCGGACAATCCAAGCGTTCGAAATATGCAAGTGCTTATTGTTCGAAAAATTGCCAAAATCCCTCATACGTCATGACGAAGTGGTGAGTTCAAACCAAAAAGATCGCTACAGTTTCAAAAAGAACTTATGGGCCGAGAACGGACACCATGTACAAAAGTTTCGCTCAATTCTTCGAACGCCGACAATCCAAGCGTTCCAAATATGCAAGTGCTCGTTCTTCCAAAAATGGTCAAAATCCCTCATACGTCATGATGAAGCTGTGAGTTCAATCCAAAATGGTCGCTACATCTCCGAAAAGTACTTTATGGGCTGAAAACGGACGTAGTTTGCAAAAGTTAGGCTAAATTCTTCAAACGCCGACAATCTAAGCGTTCCAAATATACAAATGCACGTTCTTCAAAAAATGGATGAAATCCCTCATACGTCACGTTGAAGTCGTGAGTTCAATCCGAAACGGTCGCTACATTTCCAAAAACTACTTGTGGGCCCAAAACGGACACCGTTTGCAAAAGTTACGCTCAATTCTTTGAACGCCGACAATCCAAGCGTTCCAAATATGCAAGTTCTCGTTCTTCGATAAATAGCCGAAATCCTTCATACGGGATGACGAAGCCGTGTGTTCAATCCAAAATGGTCGCTACGTTTTCGAAAAGTACTTATGTGCCTAAAACGGACACAGTGTGCAAAAATTACACTCAATTTTTCGAACGCCGAAAATCCAAGCGTTCCAAATATGCAAGTTCTCGTTCTTCAAAAAATGGCCGAAATCCCTCATATGTCATGAAGAAGCCGTGAGTTCATCCAAAACGGTCGCTACATTATCGAAAAGTACTTATGAGCCCAAAATAGACATCGTTTGCAAAAGTTAGGGTTCTTCGAACGTCGACAATCCAAGCGTTCCAAATATGCAAGTGCTCGTTCTTCGAAAAATGGTCGAAATCTCTCAACCATCACGATGAAGCTATGAGTTCGATCCAAAACGGTCGCTACGTTTCCTAAAAGTACTTATGGGCCCAAAACGGACACCGTTTTCAAAAGTTACCCTCAATTCTTCGAATGCCAAAAATCGAAGCGTTCCAAATATGCAAGTGCTCGTTCTTTGAAAAATGGCCAAAATCGCTCATACGTCACGATGAAGCCATGAGTTCAATCCAAAACGGTCGCTACGTTTCTGAAAAGTACTTATGGGCCCAAAATGGACACCATGTGCAAAAGTTACCCTCAATTCTTCGAATGCGGACAATCCAAGCGTTCGAAATATGCAAGTGCTTATTGTTCGAAAAATTGCCAAAATCCCTCATACGTCATGACGAAGTGGTGAGTTCAAACCAAAAAGATCGCTACAGTTTCAAAAAGAACTTATGGGCCGAGAACGGACACCATGTACAAAAGTTTCGCTCAATTCTTCGAACGCCGACAATCCAAGCGTTCCAAATATGCAAGTGCTCGTTCTTCCAAAAATGGTCAAAATCCCTCATACGTCATGATGAAGCTGTGAGTTCAATCCAAAATGGTCGCTACATCTCCGAAAAGTACTTTATGGGCTGAAAACGGACGTAGTTTGCAAAAGTTAGGCTAAATTCTTCAAACCCCGACAATCTAAGCGTTCCAAATATACAAATGCACGTTCTTCAAAAAATGGATGAAATCCCTCATACGTCACGTTGAAGTCGTGAGTTCAATCCGAAACGGTCGCTACATTTCCAAAAACTACTTGTGGGCCCAAAACGGACACCGTTTGCAAAAGTTACGCTCAATTCTTTGAACGCCGACAATCCAAGCGTTCCAAATATGCAAGTTCTCGTTCTTCGATAAATAGCCGAAATCCTTCATACGGGATGACGAAGCCGTGTGTTCAATCCAAAATGGTCGCTACGTTTTTGAAAAGTACTTATGTGCCTAAAACGGACACAGTGTGCAAAAATTACACTCAATTTTTCGAACGCCGAAAATCCAAGCGTTCCAAATATGCAAGTTCTCGTTCTTCAAAAAATGGCCGAAATCCCTCATATGTCAGGATGAAGCCATGACTTCAATACAAAATGGTCACTACATTTCAGAATAGCACTTTATGGGCCCAAAACGAACACCGTTTGCAAATGTTACGCTTAATTCTTCGATTGCTGACAATCCAAGCATTCCAAATGTGCAAGTGCTCATTCGTCGAAAATAAGCCAAAATCCCTCAGACGTCACGATGAAGTCGTGGGTTTTATCCAAAACGATCGTTGCATTACCAAAAAGTACTTTTGGGCAAAAAACAGACACCATCTGCAAAAGTTACGCTCAATTCCTAGAACTCCGACAATCCAAATATGCAAGTGCACGTTCTTTGAAAAATGGCCGAAATCCCACATACGTCACAAAGAAGCCATGAATTCAATCTAAAATGGTTGCTATGTTTCCAAAAAGTACTTATAGGCCCAAAACGGACACCATGTGCAAAAGTTACCCTCAATTCATCGAACGTCGACAATCCAAGCGTTCGAAATATGTAAGTGCTTGTTCTTCAAAAAATGGCTGAAATCCCTCATACGTCACGATGAAGCGATGAGTTCAATCCAAAACGGTCGCTACAGTTTTGAAAAGTACTTATGGGCCCAAAACGGACTCCGTGTGTAAAAGTTACGCTCAATTCTTCAAATGCAGACTATCCAAATATGCAATTGCTCGATTTTCAAAAAACGATCGAAATCCCTCATACATCATGACGAAGCCGTGAGTTCAATCCGAAATGGTCGCTACATTTTCGAAAAGTACTTATGGGCCCAAAACAAACACCGTGTGCAAAATTCTGTGAATGCCGACAGTCCAAATATGCAAGTGCTCTTTCCTCGAAAAATGGTTGAAATCCCTCATACGTTATGACGAAGTCGTGATTTCAATCCAAAATGGTCGCTAAATTTCCGAAAAGTACTTTATGGGCCAAAAACGGACACCGTTTGCAAAAGTCTCGCTTAATTCATCGAACGCCGACAATCCAAGCGTGCCAAATATGCAAGTGCTCATTCGTCGAAAAATGGCCGAAATCCCTCATACATCACGACGAAGCTGTGAGTTCGATCCAAAATGGTTGCTACATTATCGAAAAGTACTTATGGGCCCAAAACAGACACTGTTTGTAAAGTTACGCTCAATTCTTCGTACGCCGACAATCCTAGCGTTCCAAATATGCAAGTGCTCATTCGTCGAAAAATGGCCGGATTCATTTCCAAAAAGTACTTTATGGGCCAAAAACGGACACCGTTTGCAAAAGTCTCGCTTAATTCATCGAACGCCGACAATCCAAGCGTGCCAAATATGCAAGTGCTCATTCGTCGAAAAATGGCCGGATTCATTTCCAAAAAGTACTTTATGGGCCAAAAACGGACACCGTTTGCAAAAGTCTCGCTTAATTCATCGAACGCCGACAATCCAAGCGTGCCAAATATGCAAGTGCTCATTCGTCGAAAAATGGCCGGATTCATTTCCAAAAAGTACTTTATGGGCCAAAAACGGACACCGTTTGCAAAAGTCTCGCTTAATTCATCGAACGCCGACAATCCAAGCGTGCCAAATATGCAAGTGCTCATTCGTCGAAAAATGGCCGGATTCATTTCCAAAAAGTACTTTATGGGCCAAAAACGGACACCGTTTGCAAAAGTCTCGCTTAATTCATCGAACGCCGACAATCCAAGCGTGCCAAATATGCAAGTGCTCATTCGTCGAAAAATGGCCGGATTCATTTCCAAAAAGTACTTTATGGGCCAAAAACGGACACCGTTTGCAAAAGTCTCGCTTAATTCATCGAACGCCGACAATCCAAGCGTGCCAAATATGCAAGTGCTCATTCGTCGAAAAATGGCCGGATTCATTTCCAAAAAGTACTTTATGGGCCAAAAACGGACACCGTTTGCAAAAGTCTCGCTTAATTCATCGAACGCCGACAATCCAAGCGTGCCAAATATGCAAGTGCTCATTCGTCGAAAAATGGCCGGATTCATTTCCAAAAAGTACTTTATGGGCCCAAAATGGACACCGTTTCCAAATGTTACGCTCAATTCTTCGAATGCCGACAATCCTAGCGTTCCAAAGATGCAAGTGCTCATTCATAAAAAATCAGCCGAAATCCCTCAGATGACACGACGAAGCTGTGGGTTCAATCTAAAACGGTCATTACATTATCGAAAAGAACTTATGGGCTAAAACGAACACCGTCTACAGAAGTGATGCTCAATTCCTCGAACTCCGACAATCCAAATATGCAAGTGCTCGTTCTTCAAAAATTAGCCAAAATCCCTCATATGCCACAAACAAGCCTTGAGTTCAATCCAAAACATCGCTACATTTTTGAAAAGTAATTTATGGGCCCAAAACGGACACCGTTTCCAAAAGTTACGCTCAATTCTTCGAACGCCGACAATCCAAGCCTTCCAAATATGCAAGTGCTCGTTCGTCAAAAAATGGCCAAAATCCCTCATACGTCACGACAAAGCCGTGAGTTCGATCCAAAACGGTCGCTACATTATCGAAAAGTACTTATGGGCCCAAAACGAACACTGTTTGCAAAAGTTACGCTCAATTCTTCGAACGCCGACAATCCAAGCGTTCCAAATATGCCAGTGCTCGTTCTTCGAAAAATGGTCAAAATCCCTCATACGTCATGACAAAGCCGCGAGACTCTAAGACTCCTTACGCTTAGCCCGCCGTAGGTGCTTTGATAGAGAGTTACTTTCGGGTTGGTGCCCCTACTTTTTCAGGGTAAGAAGGGGTAGAGAAAATGCCTCGAGCCAATGTTTGCAATCTAAAATGGTCGCTACATTTCCGAAAAGTAGTTATGGGCCTATAACGGACACCGTTTGCAAAAGTTACGCTAAATTCCTCGAACTCCAACAATCCAAGTGTTCCAAATATGCAAGTGCTCGTTCCTCGAAAAACCACTAGAATCCCTCATACGTCACGACGAAGCTGTGAGTTTAATCCAAAACGGTCGCTACACTTCAAAAAACTACTTATGGGGCCAAAACGGACACCATTTGCAAAAGTTATGCTAAATTCTTCGAACATCGACAATCCAAGCGTTCCAAATATGCAAGTTCTCGTTCTTCGATAAATGGCCAAATACCTCATACGGCACGACGAGGCCATGAGTTCAATCCAAAATGGTCACTAAGTTTTCGAAAAGTACTTTTGGGCCTAAAACAGACACCATCTGCAAAAGTTAGCGATGCTGTGAGTTCAATCAAAAACTATCGCTACATTTTTGAAAAGTACTTATGGGCCAAGAACGGACACAGTGTACTAAAGTTACCCTCAATTCTTCGAACGTCGACAATCCAAGCATTCCAAATATGAAAGTGCTCGTTCTTCAAAAAATGGCCAAAATCCCTCATACGTCACGATGAAGCCGTGACTTCAATCCAAAACGGTCGCTACGTTTCTGAAAAGCACTTATGGGCCCAAAATGGACACCATGTGCAAAAGTTACCCTTAATTCTTCGAACGTTGACAATCCCAGCGTTTGAAATATGCAAGTGCTTGTTCTTAAAAAAATGGCTGAAATCCCTCATACATCACGACGAAGCAGTGAGTTCATTCCAAAACGGTCGCTACAGTTTCGAAAAGTACTTATGGGCCCAAAACAGACACCGTGTGCAAAAGTCACGCTCAATTCTTCAAATGCAGACAATCCAAATATACAAGGGCTCGATTTTTGAAAAATGGTCGAAATCCCACATACGTCACGACAAAGCCATGAGTTCAATCCAAAATGGTCGCTACATTTTTTGAAAAGTACTTATGGGCCCAAAACGGACACCGTGTGCAAAATTCTGTGAATGCCGACAATCCCAATATGCAAGTGCTCTCTCCTCGAAAAATGGTCGAAATCCCTCATACGTCAAGTCGAAGTCGTGATTTCAATCCAAAACGGTCGTTACATTTTCGAAAAGTACTTTTTGGGCTCAAAACGGACACCGTTTGCAAAAGTCACGCTCAATTCTTCGAACGCCGATAATCCAAGCGTTCCAAATATGCAAGTGCTCGTTCGTCGAAAAATGGCCGGAATCCCTTATACGTCACAACGAAGCCGTGAGTTCTATCCAAAACGGTCGCTACATTACTGAAAAGAACTTATGGGCCTAAAACGGACACTGTTTGCAAAAGTTATGCTCAATTCTTCGAACGTCGGAAATCCAAGTGTTCCAAATATGCAAGTGCTCGTTCTTCGAAAAATGGTTGAAATCCCTCATACGTCACGCCAAAGCTGCGAGTTCAATCCAAAACGGTCTCTACATTTTCGAAAAGTAGTTATGGGCCTAAAATGGACACCGTTTGTAAAAGTTACGCTCAATTCTTCGAACACCGACAATCCAAGCGTTCCAAATATGCAAAGCTCGTTCTTCAAAAAATGATCGAAATCCTTCATATGTCACGACGAAGCCGTGAGTTGGCCGCTACATTTCTGAAAACTACTTATGGGCCCAAAACAGAACCGTTTGCGAAAGTTACGCTAAACTCTTTGAACGTCGACAATCCAAGCGTTTCAAATATGCAAGTTCTCATTCTTTGATAAATGGCCGAAATCCCTCATACGCTATGACGAGGCCATGAGTTCAATCCAAAATGGTCACTACGTTTCCGAAAAGTACTTATGGGCCTAAAACGGACACCGTCTACAAAAGTTACACTGAATTCTTCGAACGTCGACAATCCAAGCGTTCCAAACATTCAAGTGCTCGTTCTTCGAAAAATAACCGAAATCCTTCATACGTCACGACGAAGCCGTGAGTTCAATCCAAAATGGTCGCTACATTTTTGAAAACTACTTATGTGTCCAAAACGGACGTCGTGTTCAAAAGTTACGCTCAATTCTTCGAATGCCGACAATCCAAGCGTTCCAAATACGCAAGTGCTCATTCTTCCAAAAATGGTCGAAATCCCTCATACATCATGTCAAAGTCGTGAGTTCAATCCAAAATGGTCGCTACATTTTCGAAAAGTACTCTATGGGCCAAAAATGGACACCGTTTGCAAAAGTTACGCTCAATTCTTCGAACGTCAACAATCCAAGTGTTCCAAATATGCCAGTGCTCGTTCTTTAAAAAATGGCCGAAATCCCTCATACGTCACGACGAAGCCAAGAGTTCAATCCAAAACGGACGCTTCATTTCCAAAAAGTACTTTATGGGCCCAAAATGGACGCCGTTTGCAAATGTTGTGCTCAATTATTCGAATGTCGACAATCCAACCGTTCCAAATATGCAATTGCTCGTTTGTTGAAAATCAGCCGAAATCCCTCAGACGTCACGACAAAGCCGTGGGTTCAATCCAAAATGGTCGCTACATTTTTTAAAAGAACTTATGGGCCCAAAACAGACAACGTTTGCAAAAGTTATGCTCAATTCTTCGAACGCCGACAATCCAAGCATTCCAAATATGCAAGTGCACTGTGACACCCCGAACTTAGGCTTCAGGGGTCACATACTAAACATAGTAACTTTTGCCTTTGTACATGTAAATACTCTTAAATAGAAGTATTACATGTTAGAAAACTATTTTCAATTTGGTAAAATATCTCTCATGAAATTTAGTGGCCAGCAGAAGTGCATGTTGACGTGGAATTAAGCTTTACAAAAAAAAGGACTCGGTACTACCACAGTTAGTTAGGGCAGCAAGTTCAACTATTTTTATAAAATTCATCCCAACTCCGTTTTCTATGAAATTTGCGGCATTAGAAAGATAATTTCAAGTAGTTTCCTAGGTTAAAATATGATAATTTTCTGAGATCATATAGTATGGACGTTTTACTGAAAGCAGTGTAGTGTTGCACAGAAAATCCAGATTGACTCTTCAACGTTTAAAAATTCATATCTCAGGCCACGGACGTCCAAATTGAGTGATTCTTGCGCCCATATTTAGAAAACTCAAAATACGAACGCAGCAGTGTTTTTAGATTCTCAAATGGATGTCTATAGATTTAGAAATAATGTTTTGAAGATGACCCAGAAACTGCCTGGATTCTGCCCTTTTTTATCGTTCAAGAAAAAGGTTTATAAAAACGTCTCTTAACATAACATGGAAGATATAATTACATAATTTACTTCAGGTACCATAGTAGATCATGTCTTATACAAGTT
>NW_019256184.1:28522-29181 GCF_002742605.1 Olea europaea var. sylvestris | reverse complement strand
GGTGCCCTTCGGACTTGTCCTAAGGCATAGATATCTAACTTTGTGGACTTGTCCACACATTCATATTATGGTTTTTCATGCATAGCTTAAGCATAAATATTACCATGAAATCCTACCACTTAAGCAAAGAAAGTATCTTACAATAAAACTTGGAGGAACTTCGGTTGGAAAACAAGAACTTGAGAGTGCAGGCTTTGTTTTCCTTTTTCTTCCTTTCCCTTTTCTTTTTTTTTTCTTCCTTTCTTCCTGCCGATTTTCTCTCTATCTCTCCATAAAAATTCTGACTTTGCAAAGATATATAGGCTGCTCATCTCTCGGTTATACATATATAGAAGCAAAGTGAAGATAATTAACCAAAATTGGTGCCTACATCTACACGTGGTTGCATGCATGTATTTCATAAACTTAACTCAACACCTAAGGTCAGGTTGTGTCATAATTTAACACCTCCTACCTGCTTAAACCATCTCATGCATGCATGTTACTACAAAGATAGCTTGACACCTCCTACTTGTTCAACAATTAACACCCCATGCATGCATTAGTTAAATCTTACTTGAATTCTCTAACCTGCCGTATGTATATTGCATATGTGTGTATATAAAAAATGAGAGAAATGGTTTAATTTGTATTCCCACTTGTCCATACAATAGTTAATT
>NW_019256184.1:19438-25951 GCF_002742605.1 Olea europaea var. sylvestris | reverse complement strand
AATCCCTCATACATCACGACGAAGTAGTGAGTTCAATCCAAAATGGTCGCTACATTTTCGAAAACTACTTATGTGCCCAAAATGGACGCCGTGTACAAAAGTTACGCTCAATTCTTCGAACGTCGACAATCCAAGCGTTCCAAATATGCAAGTGCTCATTCTTCCAAAAATGGTCGAAATCCCTCATACATTATGATGAAGCCATGAGTTCGATCCAAAATGGTCGCTACGTTTCCGAAAAGTACTTTATGGGCCAAAAATGGACACCGTTTGCAAAAGTTATGCTCAATTCTTCAAATGCCGACAATCCAAGCGTTCCAAATATGCAAGATCTCATTCTTCAAAAAATGGTCGAAATCCCTCATACGTCACAACAATGTCATGAGTTCAATCCAAAGCGGTCGCCGCATTTCAAAAAAGTACTTTATGGGCCCAAAACGAACACCGTTTGCACAGGTTACGCTAAATTCTTTGAACGCTGACAATTCAAGCTTTCCAAATATGCAAGTGCACATTCCCTGAAAAATGGCCAAAATCTCTCATATGTCACGAGGAAGCCATGAGTTCGGTCCAAAATGGTCGCTACACTACCGAAAAGTACTTATGGACCCAAAACGGACACCGTTTGCAAAAGTTATGCTCAATTCTTCGAACGCCGACAATCCAAGCGTTCCAAATATGCAAGTGCTCACTCTTCAAAAAATGGTCAAAATCCCTCATACGTCACGACGAAGCCATGAGTACGATCTAAAATGGTCGCTACACTACTGAAAAGTACTTATGGGCCCAAAACGGACACCGCCTGCAAAAGTTTCGCTTAATTCTTTGAACGCCGACCATCCAAATATGCAAGGGCTCATTCTTCAAAAAATGACCTAAATCCATTATACGTCATGAAGAAGCCATGAGTTCAATCCAGAACGATCGCTACATTTTCGAAAAGTACTTATGGGCTCGAAATGGACACCATTTGCAAAAGTTATGTCAATTCTACGAACGCCAACAATCCAAGAGTTCCAAATATGCAAGTGCTCATTTTTCGAAAAATGGCCGAAATCCCTCATACGTCATGATGAAGCCATGAGTTCAATCCAAAACGGCCGCTATATTTTCGAAAAGTACTTATGGGCCCAAAACGGACACCGTGTGCAAAAGTTATGCTAAATTCTTTGGACGTCGACAATCCAAATACACAAGTGCTCGTTCTTCAAAAAATGGTCAAAATCCCTCATACATCATGACGAAGCTGTGAGTTCAATCCAAAACGGTCGCTACATTTCCGAAAAGTACTTATAGGCCCAAAACCGATACCGTTTGCGAAAGTTACGCTCACTTCTTTGAATGCCGACAATCCAAGCATTCCAAAAATGCAAGTGCTCGTTCTACAAAATATGTCTGAAATCCCTCATACGTTATGATGAAGCTGTGAGTTCAATCCAAAATGGTCGCTACACTACCGAAAAGTACTTACGGGCTAAAAATGGACACCGTCTACAAAAGTTACGCTCAATTCCTCTAACGCCGACAATCCAAGCATTCCAAATATGCAAGTGCGAGTTCTTTGAAAAATGGTCGAAATCCCTCATACGTCATGATGAAGCCGTGAGTTCAATCCAAAATGGTCGCTACATTTTCGAAAAGTACTTTATGGGCCAAAAACGGACACCGTTTGCAAAAGTTACGCTCAATTCTTTGAATGCCGACAATCCAAGTGTTTCAAATATGCAAGTGCTCAATCTTCAAAAAATGGCCAAAATCCCTCATATGTGACGATGAAGCCATGAGTTCAATCCAAAACGGTCGCTTCATTTCCAAAAAGTACTTTATGAGCCCAAAACGAACGCCGTTTGCAAATGTTACGCTCAATTCTTCGAATGCCGACAATCTAAACATTCTAAATATGCTAGTGCTCGTTCATAAAAAATCAGCCAAAATCCCTCAGATTTCATGGCTAAGCCGTGGGTTTAATCTAAAACGATCGCTACATTTTCGAAAAGAACTTATGGGCCCGAAACGGACACTGTTTGCAAAAGTTACACTCAATTCTTTGAATGTCGACAATCCGAGCGTTCCAAATATGCAAGTGCACGTTCTTCAAAAAATGGCCAAAATCCCTCATACGTTACGATGAAGCCATGAGTTTTATCCAAAACGGTCGCTACATTACCGAAAAGTACTTATGGGCCCAAAACAGACACCGTTTGCAAAAGTTGCGCTAAATTCTTCCAACGTCGACAATCAAAGTGTTTCAAATATGCAAGTTCTCATTCTTCGATAAATAGCCGAAATTCCTCATACGGCATGACGAAGCTGTGAGTTCAATCCAAAACGGTCACTACATTTTCAAAAACTACTTGTGGGCCCAAAACGGACATCGTTTGCAGAAGTTATGCCCAATTCTTCGAACGCTGACAATCCAAGTGTTCCAAATATGCAAGTTCTCGTTCTTCAAAAAATAGCCAAAATCCCTCATACGGCACGACGAAGTCGTGAGTTCAATCCAAAACGGTCGCAACGTTTTCGAAAAGTACTTATGTGCCCAAAACGGACACCGTGTGCAAAAGTTACGCTCAATTCTTCGAACGCCAACAATCCAAGCGTTTCAAATATGCAGGTTCTCGCTCTTCAAAAATTGGCTGAAATCCCTCATACGTTATGACGAAGCCGTGAGTTCAATTAAAAACGGTCCCTACATTTCAGAAAAGTACTTTATGGGCCCAAAAACGGACACCGTTTGCACAAGTTACGCTAAATTTTTCGAACGCTGACAATCTAAGCGTTCCAAATATGCAAGTGCACATTCTTCAAAAAATGGCCGAAAACCCTCATACATCATGACAAAGCCATGAGTTCGATCTAAAATGGTCGCTACATTACCAAAAAGTACCTATGGGCCCGAAACGGACACCGTTTGCAAAAGTTACGCTCAATTCTTTGAACGTCGACAATCCAAGCATTCCAAATATGCAAGTGCTCGTTCTTTGAAAAATGACCGAAATCCCTCAAACATCACGATGAATCCATGAGTTCGATCCAAAATGGTCGCTACGTTTTCGAAAAGTACTTATGGGCCCAAAACGGACACCGTTTGCAAAAGTTACGCTCAATTCTTCAAACGCCGACAATCCAAGCGTTCCAAATATGCAAGTGCTCGTTCTTCGAAAAATGACCAAAATCCCTCGTACGTCAGGATGAAGCCATCAGTTCAATTCAAAACGGTCGCTATGTTTTCAAAAAGTACTTATGGGCCCAAAATGGACACCGTGTGCAAAAATTACGCTAAATCTTTGAACGCCAACAATCCAAATATACAAGTGCTCGTTCTTTCAAAAATGGTCGAAATCCCTCATACATCATGATGAAATCATGAGTTTAATCCAAAACGATCACTACGTTTCCAAAAAGTACTTATAGGCCTAAAATCGATACCGTGTGCAAAATTCTTGGAACGTCGACAATCTAAGCATTGCAAATATGCAAGTGCTCGTACTTCAAAAAATGGCAGAAATCCCTCATACGTGACGATGACGCCATGAGTTCAATCCAAAATGGTCGCTACATTTTCGAAAAATATTTTATGGGTCCCAAAACGGACACCGTGTACAAAAGTTACGCTCAATTCTTCGTACGCCGACTCTCCAAGCGTTCCAAATATGCAAGTGCTCATTCTTTATAAAAGAGGCCAAAATCTCTCATATGTTACGATGAAGTCTTGAGTTCAATCCAAACCGGTCGCTACATTTCCGAAAAGTACTTATGGGACCAAAACGGACACCTTGTACAAAAGTTAGGCTCATCTCTCGTACGCGGACTCTCCAAGCGTTCAAGAAATGCAAGTGCTCATTCTTTAGAAAAATGGCTGAAATTTCTCATACGTCATGACGAAGTCTTGAGTTTATTCCAAAACGGTCGTTACATTTCCGAAAAGTATTTATGGGCCCAAAACGGACACCGTGTGCAAAAGTTACGCTCAATTCTTCGAACGCCGATAATCCGAGCGTTCCAAATATGCAAGTGTCCGTTCTTCGAAAAATGGTCAAAATCCCTTGTACGTCAAGATGATGCCATGAGTTCAATCCAAAATGGTCGCTACATTTTCGAAAAGTACTTTATGGGCCCAAAATGGACACCGTTTGCAAAAGTTAAGCTCAATTCTTTGAACGCCGACAATCCAAGCGTTCCAAATATGCAAGTGCTCATTCTTTGAAAAATGGCAGAAATCCCTCATACGTCATGACGAAGCCGTGAGTTCAATCCAAAATGGTTGCTACATTTCCGAAAAGTACTTACGGGCCCAAAACGGACACCGTGTGCAAAAGTTACGCTCAATTTTTCGAACGCCTACAATCCAATCGTTCCAAATATGCAAGTGCGAGATTTTCAAAAAATGGTTGAAATCCCTCGTACGTCATGATGAAGCCAAGAGTTCGATCTAAAATGGTCACTACATTATCGAAAAGTACATATGGGACCAAAACAGACTGCAAAAGTTACGATCAATTTCTCGAATGCCGACAATCTAAATATGCAAGTGTTCGTTCTTTGATAAATGGTCGAAATCCCTCATACGTCATGACAAAGCCATGAGTTCAATCCAAAATGGTTGGTACATTTCTAAAAAGAACTTATGGGCCCGAAACAGATACCATGTGCAAAAGTTACGCTCAATTTTTCGAACACCAAAAATCCAAGCATTCCAATTATGCAAATGCTCATTCTTCAAAAAATGCCGAAATCCCTCATACGTCATGATGAAGCCATGAGATCAATCCAAAATGGTTGCTACATTTCTGAAAAATACTTATCGGTCCAAAACGGACATCGTGTGCAAACGTTACGCTCAATTCTTCGAACGTCGATAATCCAAGCGTTCCAAATATGCAAGTGCTCTTTCTTCGAAAAATGGATGAAATCCCTCATATGTCATGATGAACCATGAGATCAATCCAAAACAGTCGCTACATTTTCAAAAAGTACTTATAGGCCCAAAACGGACACCATGTGCAAAAGTTACCCTCAATTCTTCGAACGTCAACAATCCAAGCGTTCCAAATATGCAAGTGCTCATTCTTCGAAATTGGCCAAAATCTCTTGTACATCACGATGAAGCTGTGAGTTCAATCCAAAATGGTTTCTACGTTTTCAAAAAGTACTTATGGGCTCAAAACGGACACCATGTGCAAAAGTTACCCTCTATTCTTCGAACGCCGACAATCCAAGCGTCCGAAATATACAAGTGCTTGTTTTTCAAAAAACTGTCGAAATCCCTCATACGTTATGACGAAGTAGTGAGTTCAATCCAAAGTAGGCGCTACAGTTCTGAAAAGTACTTATGGGCCCAAAACGGACACCGTGTGCAAAAGTTACGCTCAATTCTTCAAATGCAGACAATCCAAATATGCAAGTGCTCGATTTTCGAGAAACGATCAAAATCCCTCATACGTCACGACAAAGCCCTGAGTTAAATCCAAAATGGTCACTACATTTCCGAAAAGGACATATGGGCCCAAAACGGATACCGTGGGCAAAATTCTGCGAATGTTAACAATCCAAATATGCAAGTGCTATTTCCTTGAAAAATGGTCGAAATCCCTCCTACGTCATGACAAAGTCATGATTTCAATTCAAAATGGTCGCTATATTTTCGAAAAGTACTTTATGGGCCCAAAACGGACACCGTTTGCAAAAGATACGCTCAATTCTTCGAACGCCGACAATCCAAGTGTTCCAAATACGCAAGTGCTCGTTCGTTGAAAAATGGCCGAAATCCCTCATACATCACGACGAAGCCCTGAGTTCGATCCAAAAAGGTCGCTACATTACCGAAAAGTACTTATGGGCCCAAAACGGACATTGTTTGCAAAAGTTACGCTCAATTCCTCGAACGCTGACAATCCAAGCGTTCCAAATATGCAAGTGCTCGTTCTTCGAAAAACGGTCGAAATCCCTCATACGTCACGAAAAAGCCGCGAGTTCAATCCAAAATGGTTGCTACACTTCTGAAAAGTAGTTATGGGCCTAAAACGAACACCGTTTGCAAAAGTTACGCTCAATTCTTCGAACGTCGACAATCCAAGCGTTCAAATATGCAAGTGCTCGTTCTTCGAAAAATGATTGAAATCCTTCATACGTCACGACGAAGCCATGAGTTCAATCCAAAACGGTCGCTACATTTCCAAAAACTACTTATGGGGCCAAAACGGACACCATTTGTAAAAGTTACTCTAAATTCTTCGAACGCCGACAATCCAAGCGTTCCAAATATGCAAGTTCTCGTTCTTCGATAAACGTTCAAAATCCCTTATACGACACGACAAGGCTGTGAGTTCAATCAAAATGGTCACTACATTTTCGAAAAGTACTTATGGGCCCAAAACGGACACCGTCTGCAAAAGTTACGCTGAATTCTTCTAACGCAGACAATCCAAGTGTTCCAAATATGCAAGTGCTCGTTCTTAAAAAAAATCGACATCCCTCATACGTCATGATGAAGCCATGAGTTCAATTCAAAAA
>NW_019256184.1:17817-19284 GCF_002742605.1 Olea europaea var. sylvestris | reverse complement strand
GCTCATTCTTCAAAAAATGGTCAAAATCCCTCATACGTCACGATGAAGCCGTGAGATCAATCCAAAACGGTCGCTGCATTTTCGAAAAGTACTTATGGGCCCAAAACGGACATCGTGTGCAAAAGTTACGCTCAATTCTTCGACCGCCGACAATCCAAGCGTTCCAAATATGCAAGTGCTTACTCTTTAAAAAATGGTCGAAATCCCTCATACGTTATGACGAAGCCATGAGTTCGATCCAAAATGGTCGCTACATTACCGAAAAGTACTTATGGGCCCAAAACGGACACTATTTGCAAAAGTTACAGTCAATTCTTCGAACGTCGACAATCCAAGCGTTCGAAATATGCAAGTTCTCATTCTTCCAAAAACAATCGAAATCCCTCATACGTCACGACAAAACCACGAGTTCAATCCAAAACGGTCGCTACATTTCCGAAAAGTAGTTATGGGCCTAAAACGAACACCGTTTGCTAAAGTTACGCTTAATTCTTCGAACGCCGACAATCCAAGCGTTCGAAATATGCAAGTGCTCGTTCTTCGAAAAATGATCGAAATCCCTCATACGTCACGGTGAAGGCATGGGTTTAATCCAAAACGGTAGCTACATTTCCAAAAACTACTTATGGGCCCAAAACGAATACCGTTTGTAAAAGTTACGTTAAATTCTTCGAACGCCGACAATCCAAACGTTCCAAATATGCAAGTTCTCGCTCTTCGATAAACGTTCGAAATCCCTCATATGGCATGTCGAGGCTGTGAGTTCAATCTAAAACGGTCACTACGTTTTCGAAAAGTACTTATGGGCCTAAAACGGATGCCGCCTGCAAAAGTTACGTTGAATTCTTCGAACGCAGAAAATCCAAGTGTTCCAAATATGCACATGCTCGTTCTTCGAAAAACAACCGAAATCCCTCATACGTCACGACGAAGCCGTGAGTTCAATCCAAAATGGTCGCTACATTTCCGAAAACTACTTATGTGCCCAAAACGGACTCCGTGTACAAAAGTTACGCTCAATTTTTCGAACACCGACAATCCAAGCGTCCCAAATATGCAAGTGCTCATTCTTCAAAAAATGGCCAAAATCCCTCATACATCACGATAAAGCCGTGAGATCAATCAAAAATGGTCACTCCATTTCCAAAAAGTACTTATGGGCCCAAAACGGACACCGTGTGCAAAAGTTACGCTCAATTCTTCGAACGCCGACAATACAAGCCTTCCAAATATGCAAGTGCTCATTTTTGAAAAATGGCTAAAATCCCACATACGTCACGATGAAGCCGTGAGTTCGATACAAAACGATCGCTACATTACCAAAAAGTACTTATGGGTCCAAAATGGACATCGTTTGCAAAAGTTACACTAAATTCTTCGAACTCCGACAATCCAAGCGTTCCAAATATGCAAGTTCACTTTCTTCGATAAATGGGTAGAATCCCTCATACGGTAAGATGAAGCCGT
>NW_019256184.1:0-3589 GCF_002742605.1 Olea europaea var. sylvestris | reverse complement strand
TAATATGGTCGCTACATTTTTTAAAAGTACTTTATGGGCCCAAAACGTACACCGTTTGCAAAAATTACGCCCAATTCTTCGAACGCCTACAATCCAATTGTTCCAAATATGCAAGTGTGAGTTCTTCAAAAAGTGGCAAAACTTCCTCATATGTCATTACAAAGCCGTGAGTTCAATCCAAAACGGTCGCTACATTACCGAAGAGTACTTATGGGCCCAAAATGGACATCGTCTACAAAAGTTACACGCAATTCCTAAAACGACGACAATCTAAGCGTTCCAAATATGCAAGTGCGCGCTCTTCGAAAAATGGTCAAAATCCCTAATACGTCACGATGAAGTCATGAGTTCAATCTAAAACGGTCGCTACATTTCTGAAAAGTACTTATGGGCCCAAAACGGACACCGTTTGCAAAAGTTACGCTCAATTCTTCGAAAGTCGACAACCCAAGCATTCCAAATATGCAAGTTCTCATTCATAAAAAAGTAGCCGAAATCCCTCATATGTCACGACGAAGCCATGAGTTTAATCCAAAACGATCGATACATTTTCGAAAAGTACTTATGGGCCCTAAACGGACACCATGTACAAAAGTTACGCTCATTTCTTAGAACGCCGACAATCCAAGCGTTCCAAATATGTAAGCACCAGTTCTTTGAAAAATGGCCAAAATCCCACATACGTCATGACGATGCCGTGAGTTCAATCCAATACGGTCGCTACGTTTCCGAAAAGTACTTTATGGGCCCAAAACGGACACCATTTGCAAAAGTTACGCTCGATTCTTCGAACGCTGATAGTCCAAGCATTCCAAATATGCAAGTACTCATTCTTTATAAAATGGCCAAAATCTCTCATACGTCATGACAAAGCCGTGAGTTCAATCAAAAACAGTCACTACATTGCAGAAAATTACTTATGGGTCCAAAACGAACACTGTCTACAAAAGTTACGCTCAATTCTTCGAATGCCGACAATCCAAATATGCAAGTGCTCGTTCTTTGAAAAAAGGCCAAAATCCCTCATACGTTAGGACAAAGCCGTGAGTTCAATCCAAAACAGTCGCTACATTTATGAAAATAACTTATGGGCCCAAAACGAACACCGTGGCCAAAAGTTACGCTCAATTTTTCAAACGCCGACAATCTAAGCGTTCCAAATATGCAAGTGCTCGTTCTTTGAAAAATGGCAAAAATCCCTCATATGTCACGACAAAGCTGTGAGATCAATCCAAAACGGTCGCTACATTTTTGAAAAGTACTTATGGGCCCAAAACGGACACCGTTTGGAAAAGTTACGCTCAATTCTTCGAACGTCGACAATCCAAGCGTTCCAAAAATGCAAGCGCTCGTTCTTCGAAAAATGGCCGAAATCCCTCATGGGTCAAGACGAAGTTATGAGTTCAATCCAAAACGGTCGCTACATTTCCAAAAAGTACTTTATGGGCCCAAAATGGACATCGTTTGCAAAAGTTACGCATAATTCTTCGAATGTCGACAATCCAAGCGTTCCAAATATGCAAGTGCTCGTTCTACGAAAAAAGGCTGAAATCCCTCACACGTCATGATGAAGCCGTGAGTTTAATAAAAAATGGTCGCTACATTACCGAAAAATACTTATGCGCTCAAAACGAACGCCGTCTGCAAAAGTTTCGCTTAATTTCTCGAACGCCGAGCATCCAAATATGCAAGTGCTTGTTCTTCAAAAAATGACCAAAATCCCTCATACATCATGAAGAAGCTGTGAGTTAAATCCAAAATGGTCGCTACATTTCCGAAAAGTACTTATGGGCCCGAAACGGACACTGTTTGCAAAAGTTACGCTCAATTCTTAGAACGCCGACAATCCTAGCGTTCCAAATATGCAAGTGCTCATTCTTCAAAAAACTACCAAAATCCCTCATACGTCACGATGAAGCCATGAGTTCAATCCAAAATGGTCGCTATATTTTCAAAAAGTACTTATGGGCCCAAAACGAACACCGTGTGCAAAAGTTACGCTAAATTCTTTGAACACTGACAATCAAAATATACAAGTGCTCGGTCTTCAAAAAATGGTCAAAATCCCTAATACATCACAACGAAGCCGTGAGTTCAATCCAAAATGATTGCTACGTTTTCAAAAAGTACTTAGAGGCCCAAAATGGACACCGTGTGCAAAATTCTTTGAACACCGACAATCAAAGCATTCCAAATATGCAAGTGCTCGTGCTTCAAAAAATGGTCAAAATAACTCATACATCATGACGACGCCATGAGTTCAATCTAAAACGATCGCTACATTTTCAAAAAGTACTTTATGGGCCCAAAATGGACACCGTTTGCAAAAGTTACACTCAATTCTTCGAATGCCAACAATCCAAGCATTCCAAATATGCAAGTGCGAATTCTTCGAAAAATGGTGAAATTCCCTCATACGTCATCACGAAGCCGTGAGTTCAATCCAAAAAGGTCGCTACATTACCGAAAAGTACTTATGGGCCCAAAATGGACACCATCTGCAAAAGTTACGCTCAATTCTTAGAACGCCGACAATCCTAGCGTTCCAAATATGCAAGTGCTCATTCTTCAAAAAACTGTCGAAATCCCTCATACGTCACGATGAAGCCATGAGTTCAATGCAAAATGGTCGCTATATTTTCGAAAAGTACTTATGGGCCAAAAATGGACACCCTGTGCAAAGTTATACTAAATTCTTTGTACGCCGACAATCCAAATATACAAGTGCTCGTTCTTCAAAAAATGGTCGAAATCCGTCATACATCACGATGAAGCCATGAGTTCAATCCAAAATGGTCGCCACATTTTCGAAAAGTACTTATAGGCCCAAAATGGACACTGTGTGAAAATTTTTTCAAATGCTGACAATTCAAGCATTCCAAATATGCAAGTGCTCGTACATAAAAAAATGGACAAAATTCCTCATACGTCATGATGACGCTTCAATCCAAAATGATCGCTACATTTTCGAATAGTACTTTATGGGCCCAAACGGACACCGTTTGCAAAAGTTACGCTCAATTCTTCGAAAGTTGACAATCCAAGCGTTCCAAATATGCAAGTTCTCGTTCTTCAAAAAATGGCTGAAATCCTTCATACATCACGACGAAGCCATGAGTTTAATCCAAAACGATCATTATATTTTCGAAAAGTACTTATGGGCCCTAAACGGACACCGTGTACAAAAGTTATGCTCAATTCTTTGAACGCCGACAATCCAAGCATTCCAAATATGTAAGCGCTCGTTCTTTAAAAAATGGCCGAAATCCCTCATACGTCACGAAGAAGCCGTGAGTTCAATCCAAAATGGTCACTACATTTTCGAAAAGTACTTATGGGCCCAAAACGGACACCGTGTGCAAAAGTTACGCTCAATTCTTCGAGCGCCTACAATCCAATTGTTCCAAATATGTGAGTAAAAGTTCTTCAAAAAATGGTCGAAGTCCCTCATACGTCATGATGAAGCCATGAGTTCAATCCAAAATGGTTACTACATTACTGAAAATTACTTATGGGCCCAAAACGGACACCGCCTGCAAAAGTTACGCTCAATTCCTCGAAAGTCAACAATCCAAATATGCAAGTGCTT
>NW_019256183.1:0-1139 GCF_002742605.1 Olea europaea var. sylvestris | reverse complement strand
GTAGATTGTCATGGAATACATCATTGGATTTTGTATTAAAGGTACAGAAGAAAAAGTAGATCTTGCATCAAGAATTTCTTCCTCTTCCAATCGATGCTTTACAAGGTGAATTTCTCGATGTTTTCTACCTTGAATTCCTCATTTGATTCTCCAATTGTGTTCTCTTGCCTCTTAATGTGTGAATCCATTTTCAAACTATGAGACAATCGTATTTATAGGTGCCTCATGTGTCTAAAAAGTAGGATTTTTATGGACTTTAAAACGCGCCCTATACGTACCCAGGCGGCGCTTCAATGCTATGTAGCGGCGTCGCCTCTTGGGCAAACAACACTTCTTTTAGTATTTTTATCATAAATTTCACTCCCGATGTTCGACTGAAGAAATTCAAGATGCGTCGGAAAGCTAACTCAAAGTGATATAACTTTTCTTCAAACATCATTTTCAAATTTGATCATTTTCTATGAGAAAATTGGGTCTCAATGAGAGGCTTAAAACGGTGCATAACTTTTTTTTTTCGGTTGGAAATTGATGTGTAATCATACTTTGATTATGTTTCATCCCTTTAACGTCTTTCTTTATCCAATTGATTTCGAGAACTCTTGAAATCTTCATCATGAGGTCCGACACAACTTTTGAATATTTATACTTTTGTCCTCGAACTTTACATCTCGCCCTCTTTCCTGGTGTTCTTCTTGTCTTTTCAATTTCTTGTACCATCATTGAATTTTACCTATTCAACTTCAAATGCAAAAATTTAGACCATAATTCATCCGAGAAGCAACTAATTACCATTGTTTTAAAGTTTTGAATAAGTGTATAAAATACATTTATCAAATACTTTCAAACTTAAACATTTATTTGTTCTCAAACAAAATTATCATCTAAATAAATACTAACACACCAGCATGTAAAAGATAATTGGTTGGACAATCAAGTTTTTTACCTCTGGATTAGAGATTGGGCAATGTTGGATAGACCGTCTAGGCCCTGAAATGGCGCCCCTCCCACTCTGTTTGGACAGAGCCTACGTGGTCATGTCTAAACAGAATTATCATTCGAGATTTTGATGTTTATTCTACGAATATCCTTCAAGTCACAATATCAAACCAATATCTACTCTTCTAGTACAAAATCAATGT
>NW_019256182.1:0-1139 GCF_002742605.1 Olea europaea var. sylvestris | reverse complement strand
TTTTTTTTGGCAATGGAAACCAATTTTAAGAATTATTGTAAAAATATATTTTTCTTTAATTGACAATTTTCATGTAAAATAAAGCCAAACGAACACAAAAAAATAGATGATTTTCTTGAATTTTTTATTTTGTTGGCAATGGAAGCAAATTTCATTCCCAATACCAGTAAAATCTATCTTTTTAATTGAAAATTTTCATGTAAAACAAAGTCAAATGAACATCAAAAAATACTTTTATTTTAACATTTTTCAAGTAGAAAATTGTACCAATCAAACACAATAATTTGCAATTTACAGGAAAATAATTTTTAGGCAATTCAATTCCCTAAAATTCGTTTTCAGTTCAATTCAATTTCATATTTGCAATCAAATAAACCATAATTAACAATTACAAATTTCTTTGCTATAATTTAGTTATAACCTCAAATACATATTCATAATCTTTAATTCTTGTCAAACTTTAAACATGAGTAATTGTTTACAAACCTTAAACTCAAGAATTATTTCCCATAAATACATCTTTTACTTACATGGAGAAATTAAGGAAGAACTTTAAGGACCATGTTGGTATTGCCATCATTTTTTTCTTCCTCTTCCTTCTTCTTCTTCCTTTTCTTTCTTCTCTTTTTCTCTTTCTTTTGCCAGTTTTTCCCCCGGTTTCCAGCTTCTTTATGTGTATGTATGTAATATGAAAAATGAAAGAAATGGCTTGTAAGGTGCCACTTGTAATCCACCAATTAAACCCTTTTTGCCATCAAGTCCTCCAAACTTCACATGATATCTTATTAAGTCATCTAACTTCTAATAATTAATAATTATTTTCCCAAATTTAAATGATGTCCATCTCAAACATTTATATATATTAAATCATAAAATGAACCCCAATAAAATAATCAATTTCATTTAAGTCCCTAATTGACCTTGGCTTTGACTAGTCAAACCTTTGACTTTGAATAAATAATATTGACTTTTGACTAGTATGAAATGGGGGTGTAATAGAATAAGCTAGTAATTCTCCTTTTCCCTCGTGTTTGGGTCTCATTTTTCTTGAAATACATTCTTCCCTCTCTCTTCTTTTTAATCACATTCTTTAATAAAATAATATTACACGCAAATTCAAAATTTTTCTTATTTTTAAC
>NW_019256181.1:0-1139 GCF_002742605.1 Olea europaea var. sylvestris | reverse complement strand
TATAAATATTCATATATGGACATTGGAACTATTGTTATGTTTCTTCTAATAAGTCTCCAAATCACGATCATATGGCAGCCAGCGCCAAGTTTAATTAGGCCCACACTCCCCATTACTATCCTATTCTGGTTGAGGTAAGGTCATAAATAAAGTAGTTGAAGTGATGTACCTCCTCTCCCGAGGTGTTATATAGAGATTGACTTTCCATAACTTAGGTGAGGTTCTATAACCTACTACAAAAAGGATCCAAGGTAGTAAGCCGCTTTGTTGATAGAAAGCATCTCCCACTCATATCTCTTGTGCAAGATCCTCCTATAATTGATTGATGTAACATATCTAAAACAGATGCCTCAATGGTCAACTTGTCAATCTACTTTTCAGATATCAGACTTAGACTTTAGGGTGACCAATTTTCAAAAATTATTAAATACCAATCAATGTACGATTAATGGATTGACGCTTAGAAGGAAACTCCTTGACCGTCAGGATGATGTCATGTGTCTCTTAATTCAATAGTGACAATTCCCCCTCTTCTACTATAAAAGCTAACAATTAGTGTTATTTAAAAGTAATGCAACTATACATATTCAATGTAAGATTGCTCTCTCTCATTTTTACTTGCTCATATATCGCACACTAACAGGTTCACATCATCTGACCATCCCACACCCAAATATATTCATACTATTGATTGATTTGATCGTCGAAGTGCTCGTGGTCGCTTTCCCCACCACCGAAGATGACCACATGCTTCTAATGATTTGTACAAGTGTGCAGGAACTTGTCTACATGAACTTGAATAGAGTCCGAATCTATTGACCACATCACCCATGCAAAATCGAGGTCAACAACTTGTATACGATTGGTACATGAATTTTTCAATTTGTTTCAAAATTACAGTCCAAAACAATAACATTGTCCTCCTCCCACTTATAATTGGACATTCAAAATTAGCAGATTTCCTTATTTGCCTGCAGATCATCTTTCTGTAATTTATTAGATATAAAAGCATTGCATATCAGCATTCAAAATAATAAATGGAAATATTTCCAAAATTTAATTACTTCATCCTTATGAAACACCCCATCCCCCAACATTAGTGTGATATTTTCACACTTTCAACTTTAACTTTTAGATAA
>NW_019256180.1:0-1139 GCF_002742605.1 Olea europaea var. sylvestris | reverse complement strand
GTTATCATGAAATTATAACCACTTTTCATTGGCGTGATTCCAATCGAATTTGACTAGCAATTTGCCTAAAATGAACAACCCGGTAGTTATCATGAAATTAAAACCACTTTTCATTGGCGTGATTCCAATCGAATTTGACTAGCAATTTGCCGAAAACGATCAAGCCCGAAGTTATCTTGAAATCGAAAACCTCTTTTCATTGGCTTGATTCTAATCGAATTAGACTAGCAATTCGTCAGAAATGAACAAACCCGAAGTTATCATGAAATTATAACCACTTTTCATTGGCTCGATTCCAACCGAATTAGACTAGCAATTTGCCTAAAATGAACAAATCCGAAGTTATCATGAAATTAAAACCACTTTTCATTGGCACAATTCCAATCGAATTTGACTAGCAATTTGTCAAAAACGATCAAACCCGAAGTTATCTTGAAATCGAAAACCACTTTTCATTGGCTCGATTCCAACCGAATTAGACTAGCAATTTCCCGAAAACGATTAAATCCGAAATTATCATGAAATCAAAAACCATTTTTAATTAGCTCAATCACAATTGAATTAGACTAGCAATTTGCAAAAAACGAACAAACCCAAAGTTATCATCAAATCAAAAAAGCATTTCGTTGGCTCGATTCCAATCGAATTAGACTAGCAATTCGCCAAAAATGAACATACCCGAAGTTATCATGAAATCGAAAAACACTTTTCATTGGTTCGATTGGAATCGAATTAGACTAGCAATTTGCCAAAAACTATTAAATCTGAAGTTATCATGAAATCAAAACCACTTTTCATTGGCTCGATTCCAATCGAATTAGACTAGCAATTCACCAAAAATGAACAAACCCGATGTTATCGTGAAATCGAAAGCCACTTTTCATTGGCTTGTTACTAATCGAATTAGACTAGCAATTCACCAAAGACGAACAAACCCAATGTTATAATGAAATCAAAAACCACTTTTCATTGGCTCGATTCCAATCGAATTTGACTAGCAATTCGCCAGAAACGAACAAACCCGAAGTTATCATCAAATCAAAAATAGCATTTCAATGGCTCGATTCCAATCGAATTAGACTACCATTTCGCCAAAAATAAACAAACCCGAAGATATCATGAAATCAAAAACCACTTTT
>NW_019256179.1:0-1139 GCF_002742605.1 Olea europaea var. sylvestris | reverse complement strand
ATATATTAAAGTACATTATGCGACATATCAAATACATTGTAGAACATATTTCATGACAAATATTACTTGTTATTAAAAATATATTACTGCGTGCAGGTGTTGTTGCAAAACAAAATAGGTGGCGAAAGTGACACATTTAAAAGAATATTTGTAACAAATATTTTTCTCGTAAAAACTGTATTGGAATAATTGTTGCAACGAACTATCATTTCGCCCTTTTATTTTTTCGCGACATATATGCATTGCGACAATATTATGATTATAACTATCGTGTTGCTATTTCATATTTTCTGCGGCAAATAAGTAATGTTACGATTTTGTTAATGCGATGAATGATCGAAAGTTGTCGCAAAATATATTCGATGACTCAACATTCGCAACAAACATAATTCTCGTAAAAACTTTATTGGAATATTCGTTGCGGCAAACTAACTTGTCGCCTTTTAAATTTTTTGCGACATATATACATTGCGACGACATTATGGCTACAAATATTGTGTCGCCATTTCATATTTTCTGCATCACACAAATAGTGTTGTGATTTTGTTAATGCGATGAACTATTGAAAGGTGTTGCAGAACACATTCCGCGACTCATATAGAGCGACAAAACCCGCAACAAACATATTATCGTCAGTAAATTACTTTTGCGACAAAATCTCATTTTTTGCGACAATATTTTTTTGTCGCAAAATCGGTTATTTTTTGTAGTGTATATGGAGTCCTTCTTTTGAAAAAAATAAAATAAAATCAAAGTGGTCAAAACATATTTTTGTTTATTTACTAATTTAAGTTTAATATTGTCAAAACGTTATTTAATCTCTTACCTTGTAAATTATGGTCTCTTAAAATCATTAACATAAACGTCTTAGCATCAGTGATAAATTTTAGTCTCCATTTGCCCCTTATTTTAAAATTTAGTTTTTCGTAAGTTCATTTTTAACCACACCTTCTCCTTGTAAAATAATTATGTATTTGAGTACACAACTTTTTCATATTTTTAAACCACACATTTATCAAAAAATCACTTTTCACAAGATGAAAGCTAATAAGTGGACAATATAGCATTTTATTTTATTGTTTCATGAATTTAATTTTGATTTCACTCTCAAAATTTAAATTAAGGTTGCCTGCTAAAGA
>NW_019256178.1:0-1139 GCF_002742605.1 Olea europaea var. sylvestris | reverse complement strand
GGGGAGTAAAGATAATAGAAAATCAACTTCTTCCTACGTGTCTACTTTGTCTAACTCTTGCATTAGTTGTAAATCACAATTACAAAATATAGTTGCACTAACCACGATCGAACCAGAATATATTGCTACCACGGAAGCAATTAAAGAAATTTTGTGGCTGAGAGGTTTGCTGCATGAACTCTATGTTCTAAATGACTATATGGTAGTATATTTAGTCAATTTTCTATACATCTATGCAAAAATTCTATCTTTCACAAACGCACTAAGCACATTGATGTTAGACTACACTTTATTAGAGATGTGTCACAAAGAGTGGAAAGACTTGAAAAGATATATACAAAATATAATCCTTCGGACATGGGACTACGGTGCTATCGTTGGTGAAATTTAGAAGTTGCAAGGACCTTCCAATAGGTAGAAGTAACTAATTTCCAATTCCATCGGTTCCCTATTTTAGAAGTAGTACTAACAAGTGATAATGTTTCTTTCTAGGTGCTTTGACACCAAGATGGAGATTTGTGGGCAAATTGTTGTTAAATGACCTCCCGGGCTATGATGTAACTCATTAATCTCAGTCAGCATCGATCAAAATGACTAAACAGTAAATTGACATTAAAATGAAATGACTCGACCCCAAAAACTATTTGAGCCATTTGAAGCAACCTAATTTCATTAGTGTTGCTCATGGCTCGTTTCCACTTATTTGGATGGCTAACAAATAGGAACCCACATAGCAGCCTACTTACGTTCCTATTGGGCTTGAACCATTACCACACCCTAATGATACCTCTCTATCTTGGCCGTCCCTTCCTTGGTCAAATGAATGTATCTCTACCTCTCTTTCTTCGGTGAAAACAGGTTGGCTTTCTCTTTATGTTTTTGTCTACTGTTTTTCTTCACTTTACTGCCTTCGTGGCTAATCTCACATTGTGATTATAACTTCTTGAGTGCTTCCTGAGTGGGTGAATAAGAAGCAACCGTAAGTGTGAAATAGTTAAGGAGATTTATGTCGTTTTTCATAGAGGTGATTGATCAACCAAAGAAACTGAGCCTGGAAAAGCTTAGCGATCTTCTCTTCCACATAATAGAGAGAATAATGAATTTTCTCAATAACTTGGACGATGAGAGAATGATTTTTT
>NW_019256177.1:0-1139 GCF_002742605.1 Olea europaea var. sylvestris | reverse complement strand
AAGTTATCATGGAAGTCAATTGATGAATGCAACTTGTCATAATCGTTCTCGTGTACATAAATCTCTACCCCCACTTCATGTGATCAGCCAGATAGACATTTCAAGTATAAATGAATACATCAATCAAGTATAATGAACAAAAAATGTGAAACAAACCAATGAAACTGGAACAAAGAAAATGAATGCATCAATCAAGCATAATCAACAAAAACCTGTGAAGGACTTCAATATTTCAGGAAGGGCATGGACATTTGTAACACAAATAATGAGATCAGGGTGCTATCACAAAAACAAACGTACAGCCACATAAATTCAAGTGCACATGAGCAACTTTGACAATAATATCTTTGAGTTACATATAATCTGAAAATTATGGAGAATGAATCATGATTCATGCTGTACGGTATGACATAAAATTCGATCAACATAAGTCGACAGTAACAAATATTCATATGCTATTCGACATGATATTTCTGAATAACATAAACAAACGACAACCATTTCCATAATCAAGTAACAGGAATACAACACAATGGATCGAGCTTACTTAACAAAAATTACCCCCGTAGAATTTGAGTTTCGTAGAAACTGTCCACACAAACTTATAATTATGTTAATATTTTGGCAAAATAACTTATATCTCCACTCTCTTCACCTTCTCCTGGTGTACGAAGTCCTAGTAGATGCCACAGAACGTTGCACGTGTGCCGATCGCTGCCTCTTTGTGGTAGGTGGGTCATTGCCCAGCACGGGTATGCTGGCCTCCCCCGACATGTCAGTTGCACCACCTACATAATAATTCCAGAAATAGTTAGCACTTAACCATCGATTTGAACCACGTACTGGAACCAGTGAGATCAAAGTTTTCCACCAAGTAAATTTTTACCCTCCACCTCCGCTACGCCACTAACGGACACAACAGGTTCATCCTTATGGTTCCCCGAACCACCAAATCCTACTTCGTCTTAAGTGCGAAAGAAAATATTACACGTTACTTAACGCACATGCCGTTTCCCTCTTACATTTCAATCCCTATATCTTCGTCATGATCGTCCAGCAACGAATCAAAGCCTCTTCCATGTACTACAAAACAACAATTGCAATGACGTGAAGGAGTTAAATATTTGCCAGTAGCACGG
>NW_019256176.1:0-1139 GCF_002742605.1 Olea europaea var. sylvestris | reverse complement strand
CGTCATTTTTCTCGACTGTGTCGGAATTGGCTGAAATTTGGCAGTTTGATCTGAAATAAAAATCGTCCATGGGGCAATTTCGTCCTTTTTCTCGACTGTGTCGGAATGGGCCCAAATTTGACAGTTTGATCGGAAACAAAAATCGCGCCGGGGGCAATTCCGTCATTTTTCTCGACTGTGTCGGAATTGGCTGAAATTTGGCAGTTTGATCTGAAATAAAAATCGTCCAGGGGGCAATATCGTCATTTTTCTCGACTGTGTCGGAATGGGCCCAAATTTGACAGTTTGATCGGAAACAAAAATCGCGCCGGGGACAATTTCGTCATTTTTCTCGACTGTGTCGGAATTGGCTGAAATTTGGCAGTTTGATCTGAAATAAAAATCGCCGGTGCCAATTTCGTCATTTTTCTCGACTGTGTCGGAATTGGCTGAAATTTGGCAGTTTGATCTGAAATAAAAATCGTCCAGGGGGCAATATCGTCATTTTTCTCGACTGTGTCGGAATGGGCCCAAATTTGACAGTTTGATCGGAAACAAAAATCGCGCCGGGGGCAATTCCGTCATTTTTCTCGACGGTGTCGGAATTGGCTGAAATTTGGCAGTTTGATCTGAAATAAAAATCGCCGGTGCCAATTTCGTCATTTTTCTCGACTGTGTCGGAATGGGCTCAAATTTGACAGGTTGATCGGGAACAAAAACCGCGCCGGGTGTAATTTCGTCATTTTTCGCGACTGTGTCGGAATTGGCTAAAATTTGACTTGTTGATAGGAAACAAAAAACGCGCCGGGAACAATTTCGTCATTTTTCTCGACTGTGTCGGAATTGGCTGAAATTTGCAGTTTGATCTGAAATAAAAATCGCCCAGGGGGCAATTTCGTCATTTTTCTTGACTGTGTCGGAATGGGCCCAAATTTGACAGTTTGATCGGAAACAAAAATCGCGCCGGGGCAATTTCGTCATTTTTCTCGACTGTGTCGAAATTGGCTGAAATTTGGCAGTTTGATCTGAAAAAAAAATCGTCCAGGGGGCAATTTCGTCATTTTTCTCGACTGTGTAGGAATTGGCTGAAATTTGGCAGTTTGATCTGAAATAAAAATCGTCCAGGGGGCAATTTCGTCATTTTTCTCGACTGTGTCGGA
>NW_019256175.1:0-1139 GCF_002742605.1 Olea europaea var. sylvestris | reverse complement strand
GGTGTCGGAATCGGATAAAATTTGACTGGTTGATCGGATACAAAAATCGCGCCGGGGCCAATTTCGTCATTTTTCGCGACGGTATCGGAATCGGCTAAAATTTGACTGATTGATCGGAAACAAAAATCGAGCCGGGGGCAATTTCGTCATTTTTCGAGACGGCGTCGAAATCGGATAAAATTTGACTGGTTGATCGGATACAAAAATCGCGCCGGGAGCAATTTCGTCATTTTTCGCGACGATGTCGGAATCGGCTAAAATTTGACTGATCGATGGGAAACAAAAATCGCGCCGGAGGCAATTTCGTCATTTTTCGCGACGGTGTCGGAATCGACTAAAATTTAACTGAATTATCGGAAACAAAAATCGCGCCGGGGGCAATTTCTTCATTTTTCGTGACGGTGTCGGAATCGGCTAAAATTTGACTGATCGATGGGAAACAAAAATCGCGCCGGAGGCAATTTCGTCATTTTTCGCGACGGTGTCAGAATGGGCTCAAATTTGACTGATTGATCGGAAGCAAAAATCGTGCCGGGGGGCAATTTCGTCATTTTTCGCGACGGTGTCGTAATCGGCTAAAATCTGAGAGATTAATCGGAAACAAAAATCGCGCCGGGGGCAATTTCTTCATTTTTCGTGACGGTGTCGGAATCGGCTAAAATTTGACTGATCGATGGGAAACAAAAATCGCGCCGGAGGTAATTTCGTCATTTTTCGCGACGGTGTCGTAATCGGCTAAAATTTGAGAGATTAATCGGAAACAAAAATCGCGCCGGGTGCAATTTCGTCATTTTTCGCGACGGCGTCGGAATGGGCTCAAAATTGACTGATTGATCGGAAACAAAAAATCGCGTCGGGGGCAATTTCGTCATTTTTCACGACGGTGTCGGAATCGGCTAAAATTTGGCTGATTGATCGGAAACAAAAATCGCGCCGGGGGCAAATTCGTCATTTTTCGCGACGGTGTAGGAATCGGCAAAAATTTGACAGATTTATCGGAAACAAAAATCGCGCCGGGGGCAATTTCGTCATTTTTCGCGACGGTGTTGGAATCGAATAAAATTTGACTGGTTGATTGGAAACAAAAATCGCGCCGGGAGCAATTTCGTCTTTTTTCGCGACTATGTCGGAATCGGCTA
>NW_019256174.1:33224-34438 GCF_002742605.1 Olea europaea var. sylvestris | reverse complement strand
GATAGAAGACTTTTATTAATTCTTAATAAATCCATAAAATTTACTTAAAAGTCCAAAAATCTACAAAAGTCGCCAACTTAAAAAAGTTTTTAGAAGTCCCAATTAAATACCTCTTCCTCATATAAGTATCCTGGTAAGACTAAATAATTATCAATAATTATTTCATAATTTTACAATATTTTCCATTTGATGATTATATGAAAATAATTGTCTAGTTAAATATTTAGTTTAGTAAAAATTCAGTATGACAAAATATCAAACGAAAGAAAAATAATTAATTATAATAAAACACGGAGTAATAAAATATCATCTCGTTAAAAACTTATCAAGGAAATATAATGTGACAAACTTGTGTGAAAGTAAAAAAGTACAGTTACTCATCCTTATTTCAATTAAAAAGCTCATTGTATGGAGTCATTTATGCCTTATACGTTAAAGTTTTCAAAATTGATGAAGTATGTTTCATGTTATCTTGTTATAATCTTCAAACAATATGAACGTAAGATAGGCTAAGACTCTCCTAAAATAGACAGTACGTAAGAGAACAACTTGTGCATGTGGTCTGAGTCATTACAATAAATGCATAATTTTTGTAATGATCCAGGCCTCGTGCCTAAGCCGCTCTATTATGTACCATTCACTTTGGGAGAACCTGAACACATCTTATCTCTAATGAATTTCTATCACGTCATTTAGAATTCGAGCTCAAGATCTTTGCCTTACGAAAAATTTAAGTCGAATCTTTGTACCAATTATGCTGGTGAAAAAATACAATTTCTTTCTTCATCTTTAAAAAAATCCATATCCTTTATTAATACATGAATACCATTTAGTTTGACCTATGTCACATTTGTACTAGGATTCAACTTAAATATCTCAAAAAGTAGAGATTTTTTATTCAAATTTTGAGGATGCGATAGAAATCTATGAGTAAGATGTGCTTAGACTCTCCTACATCACACAGCATGTAAGTTAACAATTTGGACACGAGGCCAGGGTCATTACAATTACTGTCTCATTTCCTAGGGGCGGAGCCAGGATTTATGTTCAGTGTGGGCATCATTTTTCGACGCCGAACTTCGATGTTTTGGTCATAGATTTAATGATGATAAAAAAATAAAACAATATTACAACAATACTAAAAACGACATAATTTATATATTAAACTTGTTCCTTGCGAGTTTTCATATTTTGATATCGTCGTACAATAACTT
>NW_019256174.1:19753-24959 GCF_002742605.1 Olea europaea var. sylvestris | reverse complement strand
AATAATCGCAGCTTGATTACATTACCATTAACCCCTGGAACAAGAAAATTCTGATAATTTTGAAAAAAATCTTGAGATATGTGTCTTCTGATTTTCATGGGATAACCTGTAGAATTAGAGGGTGTTACTGGTCAAGTTTATCTAATCAGCTCTTATTTGAAAGTTATTTTGACTAACTTCCTCATCAATCTCAACTTGTTTTGCTCTTCCATCATTTGATGTTTTTGTTTTTGTTTGTATTCCTTGAGTCCTCGAAGAAAACTACATTCTATTTTCAAATTAAATGGTTCAAGATCGTCGCTTTGAGAATGGAGCATACAACGAACACCATTTTTATTTGTAGATAAGAAAAATAAAATGATAGAATAAAAGTAAAGACAAAATAAACTAAAATTAAACGTAAGTAGTCCCCTCCAAAGGCACAAAAAACTTGTTACATTTTTCCTATCACAAGTGTGCGACATCGAGCAAGTAATATAATTGACCATTGAATCCAGATAATCATTCCCATAAAAGCTATTATTTATTCCTAGTTTATAATTTCTTCTTCTATTTGATCAAAACAATTAAGAGCCTGGTGATTGTTGTCTAACTATTTCTAACAATTTGAATGTTAATGGACACACACACACACACACAAAATCAAATTAGGTTTTTAAATATGAATAGAGTATTAGGGCTTATAATTTCATCTATTGATTACCTTTAATTCTTTAATCAAGATTCATAACATAATGAAATGCCTAGTTGAATTCTTTTAACGTATTTAATTTATCTCTCTTGAGCTCAAACTAATTATATTTAATCAAGTCAAGTTCAATGCACCTTAGTCAAACACATTCAATTTTTAAGCATCCATGTAGCAACCACATTAACAAGAAAAGGTGTCTCGATGCTCTTATGGCTAAGTCTTGATTATAGAGTAAAAATTGGAGGGTGGTTGAATTTATGAGGATAATAAGTCAAATCTCAATTGTTCAGTTCATATTTAGAAAAACGGAATAATAACAAGCCATGCAAACTTCCCAAAATTGTTTTGGGGCATGCACTGATTGCAATGTGCTATGTACTAAATCATGTCCCATCTAAGTTCATTAACAGAACTCCATACGAGCTATGGAAAGGTAATGATCCCAATTTATCTTATATGAAAGTTTGGGACTGTGATGCTTATTTGAAGCGCACTGAATTGGATAAGCTTGAGTATATATCCAATAAATATATATTTGTGGGATGTCCAAGACATATATTTGGATATTAATTCTATTATCCCATTGAGAAGAATGTCTTCGTCTCAGAACATATCGTTTTCTTAGAGAAAATATTTACTTTGGGAGAGGACAATGGGAGCAAAATAGAACTTGAAAGAGTTCAAGAGTCCACAAATATAGTTGACCAAGTAGATAAATCTGAGTTTGATCCCACACCTGATGAGGGACATACTATTGATCAGAAAGTAGAGACTCCTAAGGACATAATAGCTCCATTTAAATCTAGTAGGATCATTCGACCTTCAAGAATGTGCGAATCCACGATTACTAATTAAATATTATTAATCAAGGATAATGAACCTACTAATTACACAGAAGCAGAGTTAAGTGTTAACTCAAATAGATGTCTGGAGGCCATGGAATCCGAAATGAACTTAACCTATGAAAACAAGATTTGGACATTGGTCGATCGTCCGATGGGATAAAACCCATATATTGTAAATGGTTTACAAGAAAAATATCAATATGGATGGGAATGCCTGTACATACAATGCAAGGCTAGTAGCAAAACGTTAATTGTTGACCTTGATGAAACCTTTCGCCTATAGCCATGTTGAAGTCCATTTGAATTTTGGTTGCAATAGTTACGTACCGTGACTATGGATTAAATCAAGCCTCTTGGAGCTAAAATCTTCGATTTGATGGAAAAATCAAAAGGTTTGATTTTGTCAAATATGAAGATGTATTGTATGTTTACAAGAAGATAGTAGGAGCATTGTCAGATTCCTAATATTATATGCAAGATGTTTTGTTGATAGAAAACAATATCCCTATGTTTCAATCGTTGAAATAATGGTTGTTAAAGGATTTATTCATGAACGTTATGTGAGAAGCAACTTGATCTATAGAGATAGATCTAGAAGATTGCTTAACTCATCTCAATCTACATAGATAAAATCTTAAGAATTCATATGGAGAAATTGGTTTACTCTTAAGCGATGTGTTGGAAAGGTTCCATATGTGAAACAACCGTTGGTTCAGTAACAAAAACCTAATACATGATTGTTTCAAAAGCAGTAAGGAGTTGCAATGTGGATCAAGATATTCATTAATGAACTTGAAATAGTTCCTAACATTGTTGATCGCATGCCATTGTATTGTGATCACAATAGAGCCATCGCACAAGCGAAGGAACTAAGGCCTCTTCAATGATCCTAACATGTATTAAGGCGGTATAATCTTATCAAAGAGATAATACATAGAAATGATGTAAAGAGAAGAACAAATTTTCACATTTAATGATAATGTAGATCTATTGACAAAAAGTTGTCTTAGTATAAACATGATCGTCATGTAAACTCTTATAATATTAAATACATAGTAATTGGATCAAGTGCAAATGAGAGTTTGTAAGTGTTATGTCCTAAATCCAATCGACTTTGGACATAAACACTTTTAATATATAGTTGATGGGATTTATGACAGATCTATTATTTAATTAATGAATATTCAATTGAATTAAATAATGGAGTCCGTAGATTCAAATCTTAGTAATTTGTTAATCACAAGGAATTGTGATTGTGAGATACAAATTACATATGATTGAATTTTAAATCATCTGTGGTCATAAGTAATGACGAGGTACGGATATCGTTATTACAGATAGACCATCACGTGTGATATTTCTTACTTGTGAAGTAAGTAGCTGATGTCACAAGCTAAAGTACGGTGACACTTGAATGGATATATGGATGTTTTGTTATAGAACAAAACATTGGAGACCCGTCGAGAGATTCCACATGGATAACTATCTGAGTGTCAGTGGTTAATCTCTAACGTTCGATAGTGGGATTGGTCCTTTGACTTAAAGTCGTCATAATGCCTTATATGAAGACAGTCATGCTTTGACAGTGTTGAATGTTGCTCTGCCAAGGGCTGCTAATACGACGTCGTTCAGGTATGTCAAAAATCGTATGACAATTGTGATGACCAATAGAGGATTCATCATTCTTAGATAGTAAGAGATTATGATCTGTATTTTATTCAATTAAATCGATAAGGAAATCATTGGCCAAGGTGTACTCATAAGTTGAAAATGAGTTTTCGACTTATATTGACTTAATAGTATGAATGGAAAATATGATCGATAATCGAGATTGACACACTTCCATATCTTATAATTGATTCGATCATATTGACGAAAGGATTATAGTTTACGAAAAATGAACAAGTTTGGTTTTGTCATACCACGTGACATTTTTCGTCATATGTATTGCCCTGACACATTGCTAGACGTCAATCTGGGACGACAAGTATGAATTAGTGATAAATTAAAAGGGTGTTTTAATTTATCAATTTTAATTGGATCATAATAATATTTTACGTCGTTAGGTATCATGATCGGGAACCTGATGGGTCGCACACAAAAGGAGAACTGAAATATTGTGATTTGTCAGTTAATTAATTTAATAAGTGTTGGATAAACTAATTAATTGGGTTGCTTATTTATAGGTCCGAATTAATTAGATTAATTAATTCATGGACCAGATTTAATTAAATGGATTAATTAATATTGGACTGGGTCAGGCCAAGCCCGTTTAGACTTATATAAATATGTGATTAGGGTTTTCAATATCTTTTATAACATTCAAATCCTGCTTTGCATCCAACTGATTTAGTGCAAAAACCTTGGCCTTTTCTTTCTTGTTGTTGTCTTGATTATCATCATTCTTCTTTAGAGGTTTTGTACAATTGAGAGCAATATGTCCTGGCTTACCACACGAAAAACACATGTTCCTTCCAAGTAAGCATTCATCCCTATGGTGTAATGCTCCCTCTCGCCTCATCGATACAAACTTTTATGTTTGCTCGGATCATTCCACTTTCTTTTTCCCAATGGCTCCTTGCTTTCTTGGGCATATTTCTCTGATATGAAATATCATTAGCCCTCTCCAACATTCCTTGATTTAAAGTAAAACGATGAGACATAATGATCATGCCGATCTCCGGGCGTAGTTCATTTTCAAATCTCCTAATCTTCTTAACTTCGGTATCCACCAAGTGCGGAGCATACTTGGAGAGTTGCTTAAACTGCCTCTCATAATCAGTAAGTGACATGTCTGGGCTTTGAAATCTCTTAAGGACCGTGGAAAGTACTTTGCTATTACTTCATCGTTGAACTATTCCCAAGTCAGGTTACGCTACTGCTCCTCGTTCCTAGTGCGTGACATAGATTCTCACCGGTGACCAACTGCTCCAACCAACATGAATTCTATGCATAGTACATTCTGTGCATGCTTACAAGCTAGGTGTCGAAATATGTGCTTCAAGCCTCTTATCCATTCTTTGATAGCTAGTGGGTCGAAATCATCGTCAAAGGTAGGAGGCTTGTACCTACGAAAGTACTCAACCACTGAGATGGCTCCAAGGGCAAATAGAGATGCATTCTACTATGGGGTGCATTTTGTGGTGGGAGTGCTTGATTCTACCTGCTCAATTCTTGTACCACTCGCAATAAATTACACATCAAATTTGTGTGGGTAAGTGGTGCCATTTCCTAAAATTTTACATTAAGTCACCCCGTCACATATCGATACTAAGTCTAACATGTTATACCTATATTATTTTAATACATATCATAAATTTTAACGAAAAAAATAAACATGCATGTCTTAGATATTTAAATGTAAGAAATTTAAAAGATTTAAGTTATGCAAAAAGGTTTAATAAATTCATCATCTTACCCCTTTATGTACCTTGGAGTCATTGGAAGGTGATCAATTGGTGGTCGTTGAGTGTCAAAAATCTTTCATACTCTTACATATTTAAGAACTTTAAATTTACTTCATCCTTATATTTATATATCTTAGGAAAATATTAATTTTTAACAAACATTTCACAATTAAATGGCTAAACAAATAAGCATTTATTACACGTAACGTTTAAAACGTGGAAGTCCAATATTAATATAACATTGTCATTTTCCCTTTTTTTAG
>NW_019256174.1:9636-15278 GCF_002742605.1 Olea europaea var. sylvestris | reverse complement strand
AATGGTGGAAATAATTTTCTAGACATCATATGCTTGGAAATTCGCCATTCGACCTCGTTTGACAAAGAGTATACGAATATAGAATATGCTTGCTTCCAACTAATATTAGTGTAAAGGTGGCTACATAGGTTATAATCGTCATCTCCTTTAAACCTCACAACAACACTTACATGTGCACATGGCGAACCTATCCAGATCAAATTTCCTACATGTACAGGTCTTTTCATCCAAGTCCACAAAGTAGTGTTTTAAATTTTCACTAACCTAATAAAACGCCTGGAGATACTTGATTTACCTCCAGCCCATTTGAGTCATTATATTTCATGCACATCTTTTTCTCTAAAAGGTGGCGTGAGGTAAGCCACACATTTTTTCTGCTTTAACGTGTCTTTCATAAAACCATCTTTGCAGTGTCTTTCGAATATATCCAATCAAACCAACTATGAAAAATTTTCGAGCACTCTTCAACACATTATTTAGAGATTCCATATTATTCGTGGTCATGATATTGTAACGTATCCCAGCAAAATGTGCTCTAGCCTAATAATGAAAATCTTCTTCTAGTAGATACTCTTTAATACCCTTATTTTTACTGTATAAAGCTGTCATGTTGGACTCAAATTCTGGTATAGAATAAGCATCTAAAGCTGCCTTAAATAAAGTTGCAAGATCAGTTCGCGAAAATTTTTTCTTAAAATTCTTTTACATGTGATATATGCAATTACCATGATAAGCATACTGAAAAACATCTCTAAATCCATCTTTGATGCATGCAACATCTGACAGAACCAAGTCCAGGATTCATCATTCTCCAAATCAACCACTCCCCATATGAGTGGAATTATTTGAAAATTTGTATCCTGACAAGTTGACATGAGCAGAGTACCTTTCATTATTGATTTCAGAAATGTACAATCTACAGATATTACCCTTTGCATTGAGTTGAGGAATCCAAGTATACTTGGTCCCAGTACCATAAAAAAGTACTTGAAGTGCTGATCATCAAAAGTATGAATGAATGTCATCGTACCAGGATTTTGCATCTCCAAAACATGACAATATGCTGGTAACTTCGCATAACTCTCATGGGGTTCTCTACGGATCAGTCCACAAGCAAAATGTTTAGCCATAAATGCTTTAGTATAGCTTACGGTCATGTCGAACTCTCGATGAATGTTATTAATAATGTCCCTTGGTCTGTAAACTGGGTTAGTATCTTGATACTTAGGGACGATGTGGTTTTCAATGATCATATATGAAGCATGCCTATGGTCTCTACAATGAACGCTTATGAAGCAAGAGTGATGATCATATACTTTCTCAAACTTCAAAAATAGGACTTTCTGCGATCTTGATTGCTCGCAAGGGCTACTTACAATTTTCATTAATACAAACAATTGTATACGTGCTCTTATTCGACTTCTTAACGTTGTATTAGAAGTGACATTTGACAGCCATTAATTGCAGTTTTGATATTAGTTCATATTTTGATGCAAACAACTGGTTCACTTGCACATCTTCATTTTCTGGGATTCTTACTAATGTCCCACAACGGATCGAACTTGTGTTTGCAGATACAATCCAACCACATTCAACATCATTATCATTCGCTACATTCTGACTAAAGGGTCCATCCATGGATAACTCCACATCATTGTCATCTACTACTGAAAAATTATCATTGCTATCTACTCTTCCAGAACTATCTTCATTTACATTGAAATCATTAGAATCGACAAATATTTCATCATCATTGTCATGATTACCATCCATTCGAACATGTTTCTCCTCGTTGTTCATATTTGCAATTTGTCCTCCACCATCTATTAGTAATAAACATTCTTCATCACCAAAATCTTTTTAATTTTCAACTTCATATGAAATAATTACACAAAGAAAAGTTTCTTTACAGACAGATAGAAATCACTTCACATTATTGTCACAATCAATTATGGTCGGAGTAGCTGGAGCTTTAGACATTATAAGGGCAAGAGCTGAAATCTTCATTTTGAACAGCCTTGTATCGATGTTCAACACCTCTTTTACTCTATCATATAACTCCACATAAGAAATAGTTTTCGTAACAAGAATATGAGTTGTTTTTCCTTTATCATTCCATGCATATATCTGCTCATTTTCAACTGGATAACAAACTGATATCAATACTATATTCGCGGCGTCCATAACTGTAATTCAATAAAAAAATTTCATGAAATTTCAAACGTTGTACAATATTGATAACGATATGTGAGTCGTTATAGATTGTAGAAAACGACATGTAAGTTGTTATGTACAGACGAAAATCAAATGTATGCTCTACAGTAGACCAATAAAAAGAATAGTCAAACATGCCTTTACCAACTTACATTTCACTCTAACTAACACAAATGACAAGTAATGAGAAAAGGATTGGGAAGTAACCCATATCAAATCTCTAATCCAATGTTAAAATGATATAAAAATCATTATTCACAAATAAACATCATAAACATATATACACAACATGAAGAAATTATTCAAAAAAATGGATAAAGAAAGTAACCCAAAAATTGAAAATTTACAACACTATCTTCTTCTTCAAATGCTCAATAATAATATTCCAAGATTTTATTACTCACTTCAACCAAATGAGTGTTCTAGGGAAAGGGAATGTAGAGTTTATGATTTCATTAAGTGAAGAAAAATGATGATGAGAAAGAAAGGGATTGTATACCTATAAAGCCGATTTTTGAAGAACAAATGGAAGCTAGAATCGATTTAATTAGGGTTAAATGGGAATAAAAATGGAAATTAGGGCAATAATTTTTTTTTTTTGTATGTAAGGACATTTTAGTCATTTACAAATTATATTTTCCATTTTCTATATCTTTAGACCTTTTACTTAAAAAACATAGTTTGTTGACTTTTTAAATTAATGTTTTATTTGGCTAGGCTCTTTAAATGAAAGCTCCAAAAAGAAATCTGTGTAACCAAAAGGTACAAAATGGGGATGGCTACGGAGAGGTTATCTCCATTACTAATTTATTTAATTTTTGAATATATATTTTTATTTTTTTAATATGATTGAAATTTAAAACACATGAAAAATATAATAAAATTAGATTTGGTGCCAGTCTGTCCCAACCCCCATTCAATTTCTTGATAGACAGGTTTCGAGTATTTTTGTCATCTCTAATACCAAAATCGTCAAAAAGAGTGTGAAAATTCAAATTTTAAAACGTGAATTATTTTGTTTATATGCTTGTTTGACCCAATTTTTTAAAATTTATTTTCTTCAACTCATTTTCCATCACAAAATTTATGGATCCCATAATTTTTATCAACTTTTTAAACAAATTTTATTAAAAGTAATTTTAGCCAAATGAAACAGGAGCTTGTACAATTTAACATATGTTCAGCTCCCATTTTTTCAAAATCTTATTTTTGTAGAATTCATTTTCAATCATACATTTTTTCGTAAAATAATTTTTCATGTAAACCTCAATTTATTTATTTTTAAATTTTTTTAACCACCCAATTTTTAATAGAACACTTTCAAAATGCATCTTAGCCAAAAAGGGCGGTCAAACAAGTGTCTAGTGCTAGTTGAGTAATTTATTCAATTTATTGTATTTGAAAAGTGGATCTTTTCGGTCCGCCCAATGGGCCAGGGTTTGAGCTCGCATTAGCCGTTACCGCCAATTCTCTCTTTCAATTATTACCCTTTTCTTTACAAAACCCTAACCCCTTCATATTCTAAAATTCCAAAATTCTTTTTTAATAATTCTCCAAATGCCTTCATCTGACGAACGACTGTTGGATAGCGATTCTGATGATGGGTTCAATGAAGACATGGAAGCTTTGAAGCGAGTTTTTCAGTTAACCGGCACAAACCCTGATGACCACGAAGGATCGCTCTCTATGGCGTCCTATTCCGCCGGCGGCGGTGGTGTTTTATTGGAGCCTGAATCTGATGATGATGATGATGATGATGGGGAGGATGACATTGAATTAGTGCGCAATATTCGGAAACGATTTGCGAGTTCGACCGAGGCTGAGGAGCCTCTGACTCTGAAACCTCTGTTGACGCTACCGCCACTTGGGTTGGATAGTGATGATGGTGATGATGATGATTTTGAGACCCTACGTGCCATCCGACGGCGTTTCATGGCCTATGATGATGGTAAATGTGTCTTCTTTTCATTTATGTTGAATTGTTTTAACAGATTATATTATTTACTTGTTTTCTATTCTGCAGGAAAACAAGTTTTATTGATATTATAGAATTGAAGACATATAATTTGAAACGCAAATGTTTCATTCAATTGTGAATTTATCTTGCACTAAGTGGCTATTATTGAAAGTAAAGAATAACGATTGGTTGCTTTCAATTAGATTGAAATGGTTGTAGAAAGTCTTTATTTATGATATTTCCTCATGCTTATGAATGCCATATGCTTTGTGTATGATTTTATTTTATGCAGTTTAATCTTTGAGCCATTCTTCTTTACTATTGTTTTTATGTATGGATTTGTCACTGAAGTTGTTAATATGAGCTCATAGTTTTTTCCAAATTCTACTTGGATCCTTTATCAAATGTCAATTTAAGAATGATTTGTTCATGGATTTGAAGCTTTTTTTTATTATCTATTATTTAAATTCTGTTCCTATGGAATTTGATAGATGAGAGAATCTTCTTGAGGCTGATATATAATTATGACTTCTCATTTTTGAATTTTGCATAATTGGGTACAGGTGCCTTGAAAGACAGCGTGGATGATTTTTTGTATATACCTGAGCAGGTGGGCGCTACTGTCGTAGATTGGGAAAAGGAAACTTCCAATAATTTCATTGTTAAAAGAACTAATGCACAGGAAGGGTTTTCTAATTGTGTAGATACAAAAGAAGCTGCTGCCCAGGTGACAGAAGCATGTGATGATGAAAGTGTTGTTGGTGAAAGGCCTTCTAACTTATTTGAGTGGGACGGGCCAAGAACCAATGATGTTGCTGGGTTACCAGTTAGAAATTCTGATTTCCCGAGTTCAGCACTGGCATTTGTTGATGCCATCAAAAAGAATAGATCTTGTCAAAAACTTATGCGAAGTAAGCTGGGAGAGATAGAAGCAAGGATTGAAGAAATTAAAAGGCTGAAGGATCGTGTCAAAATTTTGAAAGACTTTCAGGTTGCATGTAGAAAGCGAACTGGGCGAGCTTTTTCACAAAAGAAGGACGATCGTGTGCAGTTAATATCAGTGCCAAAGCTAAGAGCGAATGCAAAGGTCTGTGTCAGTGTTGTTATTTTCTGTTACCGTATTTTAATGTGATTTTTTCCATGTTTCTGTTAACTTTATATGTCTGATTGTTGGATTTTCTTTTAATATTTTTATCTTTATTTGGTTTCTTGGTGGTGGACTTTGGGTTCAGTTTCTTTGTTGTTTAGTCAATCTCTTTTATTCACGCTGAGATCTTATGAAGCGGATAAGGTTATCTTCAGCTTTTATAATATCCAAATTTAGAACAAAATGTAAAATATAGGGATGTTTGATAGGCTTTTTTATGTAAAAATGTATTTTAGAATAATAAATTGATGTGAAATGTGTGGTTGAGAAATAAGAAAAAGTTTTTGATTTACGTGTAATATTATTTTAATAAAGAATGTGTGG
>NW_019256174.1:0-8272 GCF_002742605.1 Olea europaea var. sylvestris | reverse complement strand
TGTTTTGTCCGGAGAATTAATTGTTCCAATGGTCATTGAACTTGGGTCCATGTCTTTGATTGATCACTGAAGTTTAAAATATCGAATTTTGGTTATTGAACTCAGATTCATGTCTTCGATTGCTCACCAAAATTTAAAATGTCGATTTTTGACTATTGAACTTTAGAAAATGTTGTATGATACTATTATAAATGTTGAACTTTGAAAAATTTCGAATTTATAATTAGTAATGTACAACATTTTTCAAAACTTTGTGGTCAAAACTCGACATTTTAAACTTCACTAAGCAATTGAAGATATGGACTAAAGTTCGGTGGCCAAGACTCGACATTTTGAATTTCAGTGACCAATCAAAGATATAGACCTAAGTTCAGTGACAATTGGAACACTTAATTTGTCCAGAAGTACAAGAATGAGAAACCTGTAGATTTCAAGTAGTGTGCAGTAAATGAAGATAGAATGATGATTTGGATAATAGGATGCAGCTTCACGTGGAAGTTGTTCTTTGCATAATATTGAAATTGCCGATTATTTTTGTTTAATTATTTCTTTGGAATGCACAATTATATGAACTGGAATACAATGGTGATCTGAAAATTCATGTTAATTTTGACATGATATCCAACACCTGATTTTTCTTTAATGGTTGAACTAAATTTGTTTAGTTTTGTATCTGATGCATTAATTCAGTCTTCTATTTCGGTAGTTGTCTTTGATGCATAAATTTGAGTGCGTCATTTTTCTGTTTTGTTACTTGATTTGTGAGTCACAATGAATAATTCAGCATTCCAACCAAAAAAGAGCACACAGTGAACTTAACTGGCAACTTGTGGTGGCCAAATCATGAGAAAAGTTTCCAGTAGCACTCTTGAATTTAAGAGTTCTAAAATCAAGGTGAAAAATATGAGATGTCCTTTATGGAGGATCTATGATGATGCCTGAGTTAAAATATGGGATTATGTTTTCTCAAGAAAGTTTCTTCTAGGACCTAAGTACATTAAAAATGAACGTTGATTTGAAGAGGATGTTTACAATTAGATAAGAGCAATATTGACAACATAAGAAGGGGTACAGGAACCCTGTGATTATAAGATTGTAAGACGCCAAGTTAAAAAGGGGTTCTATGTAACGAGTGTACATGATAATTTTATGGCAGTGAAAAAAATTCTAATAATGAATGTAGGGAAAATGAGGCAATAAAATAGATACAAGACCTTCCTAGAATGATCTAATAAGAAATGAGGATATAAGGGAACTATGATATAGATTGTTGCGACATGTTGAAGTTCTTAGGCATAAGAGTAATGTTTCATGAGTAGAATAAACTAAGGATTTGGTTTCATTAGTCTTTACAACATTAGCAACTCTAGATTGAAAGAAAAACGATTCACCTATCTTATCCAGGTCTAAGTTCATTGGAAGTAAACCTAGTTTTGGTCGTCATTGAAGTAAAAAAATTGATTTAAAATAAGTACATTAGGGGTTATATGTGTATAATTATGTGTTACTAAATCTATGGGATGCTGCGTCTTTAATAGTATTACTTATTGGTTTTCAAGCCTCTCATGATCTATGTAACAAGTGTAATAATCTCAACATAGGATTTTGTTTTCAAGTCAGTTTACAAAATTTTAGTATTGACAGATTCATAGGATTTTGTTTTCAAGTCAGTTTACAAAATTTTAGTATTGACAGATTATTTGTACATATGATATGACTATTTACTATCGCTTGGTGAAAGTTCTGATGTATAGGTCATTCGACTTTCATGGACATTGTTTTTGTCTTTTAAAATAATGAATTATATGAAACTAAGGAGGTATATAGAGGTGAAAGATAATAATGAATTATATGAAATTAAGTATAGGGAGATGAAAGATCTTTTTTAGCAAATATCTGGATATGAAGTAATCTAAATCTAGGAGCAAAATGTGTGCAGATAATGAGTAGAAATGAAATGATGCTGGAGAAAGACTGTAAGACTTTCTAATAGTATAATATACCATGAGTCCTGCTCTTACCTCTTACTAGATTGTTCTCTTTGACTTTCTAATAGTATTTTCCTCAGATTATAGAATTGCATTTATGATTTATTCTCATTGCCCTATTTGAACTTATATGTTGTCTATTTTCAGTGCTGGAGATGGATCTTCTGGAGATTCAAATAATGTTGATAGCATTGTTGCATCAATAAAAGATCTTGATATAACCCCTGAGATAATGAGATCATTCCTGCCCAAGGTCGACTGGGAACAACTGGCTTTCATGTATGTTCCTTGCCGCACTGGTGTAGAATGTCAAGCAAGGTAAGATGGGTGGACTATTTTAGCAGGAAGAACATTACTGATTTTTTATGCAAATGCTGTATGTGATTCTCTGGGTATATCTTGCTTAACTGTAAAGCTGATCTCTTGAATAATAACATACTTTCTTTTAAAAGTTAGAAACTGTGAAGGAAAGACCAGACAAGGGGAAACCTTTGGTTGATGTTATTGAATAAATTTAGAGTGGTTAGTGCAGTGTTGACAGATTGATCGTGAGATCCATAACTCAACTGGCAACTTATACTTGAAATTAAATTATGTTTTACACCTAGAATCCAATTTTTATATAAAGAGTCCATTAAGGTTTCCATTCTAATTTTCTGGGGAAATGGTTCCCAAACTCAAATTTTGTATAAAAAAACTTCAACTTGATGTTTCCATTATAAAGAGCGGTTAAAATTTCAGGCAGCTCACATTGCAGACAGTTTTCAGGTCTTTTATGGGAGAAATAGCGCCAATTTAGAAAGATAAAAGAAACAGCTCCTTCTTATTTCTTGTTCTACTCTCCCTTCACATACTTCTCAATAAGTTCACAGTGCCAGAGGCTCTTGCATGGAGAATAGGAATGAAAGGTGCAACATTATTGCAAGCGTAAAACAATGGAAAATCACGTTAACTTTTATTTTGACCTATATAAATGCTTAATTAATTGTGAAGATTTGTTGTTGCGGTATATTGATGTAACTAAATGTTCGAACTTTTCTCTGTAAGAAATCCCACTTTCTTCTTCATTTAGCTCATTCAAAAAATTTATCCAGATAGCAGTGACAAGTCAATCAATTTTTTTTTTGTATAAGTGAGCTGCGATTAATGAGTATGTTAAATATCAACAAAACATAAAGTATAAAGTAAAGATCTAGTTATTCGTCTGTGGGATATGAACTTCCTATTTATTTGCATCCAATTTCTATTCATAAGGTACAGATCCTCTGCATGCATTCTCCGACATTAAAGAATCACCTTTCTAATCCATTGATCCACTCTTGATTGGGATTCCTGCTGCTATAACTTGCCATCACTTTGAAATTAGATGGTGAGGGTTGGTCAGCAAGGGGGTTGACGGCGTGTCAGAGCAGCAGGTGGGTTTGCTGTTGTGGCCTTGAGGGTGTGAGGGCATGGCTTGTTGGTCAGGGAGGATGTTGGGGTGACTGGGGCAGTGGTTGGGATTTGGGGGGCAGGGGGGATGGCTGCGGTTAATTTTAAATCATCTAATCTTGCTTTCTTATTTTTCAATTCTTCTGTATCCATAATTTCCTTTTTCTTTTCTTTTTATTTGACTAAAGTAAGGCTACATTTGTCTTTTTAAAGAATACTACTGATCATGTGCGAGCCACGGGGTTTCAAGAGATCTTCTGGATGAAAATTATCAGTACTGGCTTGCTGCAAAATGTGAACTTGCGTTGCCAAGAAAATTAGAATAAGTACCCAAGTATTCATTTAACTATGGACTGGGTGGGTGCAAGTTCCTAAGGGTGTGTTTGAGCCCCATTATTTGGCATTATAATGAGATGAATAGTATTTTTTAAAAAAAAAATGAGTGGTTGAAAATTTTTTGCTTTACGTATAATATTATTTTATTGAAGATTGTGTGGTTAAAAGTAGGAGAGAGAAAATTTTAATTTAATGTAATGAGAAATAATGAGGCTCAAACGGGGGCTAAATTATTTAATGTTTAATCATGGGAATATAATCATGTGAAGTTGCATACTTGCATTGGTGCATGTTGTAATCATTATATCAACATTCTGTTTCTGTTTTTTCAGCTAATTATGAAAGAAACACTTCATACCCCTAGAGTCTGTTATGTCACTGTTTGGATCGGTGTCGATGCGTGAAAACAAATTTAGAACCGTTAAATTGGTGTCAACATTATCCTGATATATTTGCCATTACATCTGGAGGCATGCTACGTTTATGCATTTTGGTTGCTGAAACGTGTACAGTAATCATAGTGCGTGTTTTTTCCACATAACTAAAGTCTATTAAACTCTTACAGGTGGCTGAACTTTGAAGACCCTTTAATCAATAGACATCCATGGACTACAATGGAGGACAAGAATCTTTTGTATAATATCCAGCAGAAGGGTCTAAGTAACTGGATAGATATTGCTGTCTCACTGGGAACAAATAGGACCCCTTTTCAATGCTTATCACGCTACCAAAGGAGTCTTAATGCTTCAATACTCAAAAGGGAGTGGACAGAGGAGGAAGATAATCAACTCCGTTCTGCTGTAGAAAACTTTGGTGAGAGTAGTTGGCAACTTGTTGCTTCCCTGATCGAAGGACGGACAGGTACCCAGTGCTCTAATAGGTCAGTCAACATGCTCAATGAGAAGTTTGATTTTTAAGATTTTGTGAACTGAATGAAAATGCCTATTTAGGATATGAAGCGTGGATACTATGTTGCGTTAACATGGCAGTTGAAGTGTTATTCCATGAAATTTTATTTTCAAAGCTAGTTTGCATTCTACAGTTTTTAGTTAAATAGGGCACCAAAGACTCACAAGTGATGTTGTCACCCCTTTAAGGTTTGGTGATAAATAGTATAACTCTTACATCCATTTCAATTGCCAACATTTTTGCTTGCACAATCATGAAAATCCACAAGAAGCAACTAGGTTTATTGCACTTGCCAATTGCCTTTTCTGTTAGAGCTTGGATGTTGAGGTTCAGCAAACGTTAGTTCTTGACACTATACAAAATAGTTTGCATCCTTAGGATAAGCAACTTAATGAATTCTTTCAAATGATAAAATAGTTTGTATCTTAGAGTTCTTATTTTATGGTTTGAATTAGCTCCTCCTAATATATGTGACAAGAAATTTCTCTTTTCCTAAGCAATCTTGGCAATATAAAACAATATCCCTGAAATAGCTTGCTTTGTCAATCTGGTCCTGTTATTGCTCCATCATGGAGACAGTAAATGCTTGTTCTGCCCGCCATAACTGATTTAGGATTGACCGGTTCATGGGAATGTTGGAATATCACTGAAGGGCTATACTGAAACTGGGAGTTTGGAGTGTAGAAAGTTGTACATGCAGTGCATACTTTGGGGGTGCTTGAGCCACATTATTTTTGTAATAATACATTCTTGAATAGTGTATTGATGGGAAATGTGTGGTTAAAAAATAAGGAAAAGTTTTTGATTTGCATGTAATATTATTTATTAAAGAATGTGTGGTTGAAATGATATCAAATCACTGTTTAAGAATACATTTTTTTGGAATAATGTGACTCAAACAAGCACTATATTTGCTAGCTTATGCTTTTTGGTACCTATAGAGTTTATGTCATTAAATCTATTGAGATCCAGAAATATGACCATGAACATCAGAGAAAACCTCCATTGGATTTTCCAAGATAATGGCAATTGATGAGTTTTCTCTAGATTATACATGATAGATCCTTTTTTGGCTCTCTATTTAGCCCTATGTCTCTTATCTCACAAATTAGTGAATTAGATAGGATTCCTCTGTATTGTACAAAATAACAAGAAGTGGGTGAATCTTCATAAATTTTATTGAGAATGCGAAATATCCTAACTAAAAATGTGGGGTGGTTAAATTTGGTTTTTGGTGCATTGTGGGTGATAGGCTTGTATGTTTCTAGAATATGGGTGTTCAATTCTTGTGGAGTGGGAGGGAAAGAGTACTTAAATTTTGTGTGGTTTTTCGAAATTTTGATCCTTCGAATCAAGGACGAATAATTTCTCATTATATTGCAGTACGGACTTTAGGCATATTATCTGGGGTCTATTATTAGTGTCTAGGAAATATTGAATCCTTACTTTCCAGTAGCACCAACCATTTTTTATTTTTGCAGATTTTGTTACTGGGGATGTGGTCTAGATTGAATTATATGATCCAACTCATTATCAATGGGTTCAGGATTGCATCAAACGATAGGTCCATCGAAGAATTAGTGCTGGTTAGCAAAAGATCGAAGTTTATCTGAAACTTGTTCTCAAAGTCCCTAAAATAAAATAGGCCTTTTGTGATTATCTTGGTGAAATATATAATATCAAACCATGGTTTCTCTATTTTTTTGTCGTTGCAGCGTAAGCAAAATTTTTAACATGTTGGCAGTCACCTGTCAACACTCAAACAATCACCTTTTTTCCTCCCCTCAACATAAAACAATGAAAGAAATAATGGAAAAAGAACTTGAAATTAACTCCTAGGGTCTCGTATTGGAGACAATCCTTTCAAGCTACAATACTTGATGTTTTTAGCCCCTGCTTGGTGGCTATTCTTTTATAAAAAAATAAAAATAAAAAAAAATAAAAAAATAAAAAAACCAGAGTGTTTCGAATGGTATTTCAGGAGAATGTGTGGTTAAAAGTAGGGAAAAAAATTTGAGTTTACGTGCAAAATATTTTATTGTGTGAATGTATGGTTGAAAATGATCTTATAGAAAAAGAGTTTGAAAAGAATGGGAATCAAACATGTCCTTATTCTTGAGAACGATATTTTAAGAGCTTGAGTTGGTCTTGTTTACTTCTAGTTCATATCTCCTGTTTTAAAATGTTTTATGAAACTTTTTAAGTTCATTGAATTTTCTTTTGTTTGGCGGAAATTGCAGATGGATGAAAACACTTCATCCGACCAGGAAAAAGGTTGGAAGATGGACTGAAGATGAAGACAGACGCTTGAAAGTCGCGGTTACATTTTTTGGGCCAAAGACATGGAAGAAAGTAGCTCAGTTCGTGTATGGACGGACACAGGCACAGTGCAGAGAAAGGTATTCTTTGAATTATAGCGTGATACTTAAGATATGATTTTTAGTTGAGTAGTTGAGTTATGCTCTTTGTACTGTGGCAGATGGGTCAATTGCTTGAATCCTTCTTTGAATCTGGCTGCATGGACTGAAGAAGAGGATTCAAAGTTGGAAGCAGCCATTTTAGAACACGGATATTACTGGTCAAAAGTTGCTTCATGTGTTCCTCCACGTACTGATAATCAGTGTCGTAGGTAGGGATTTTTCATGGCAGTGAAAAGTGATTTATTGAGTTCGTTAAACTTGTGTGGTGTTGATTTTCATTTTTGTTGAGCTTTTTGTCACTCTAATTGTTAGGAGATGGAAGGTGCTGTTTCCACATGAAGTGCCCCAGCTTCAAGCAGCTAGAAAGATACAAAAGGTGGCACTTATTTCCAATTTTGTGGATAGGGAGTCAGAGCGACCTGCCCTTGGACCTAATGACTTTGCTCCTTTGCCAAATTGTATCACTGAATCCAATAAAGTTGACCCTTCTAGTAGAAAAAGAAGAAGATCAAGGTATGTTGTTTCTCTGATACGCTTATCTATAGGGTGTATCTTTTTTGTTTTCTTTGGACTGATTGATTCTTTGACTGTGTGTAGGCGAGGAAAGAATTGTACTGGAAAAAATGCTCCTCCTGGGTAGCTATCCTTCTTTTCTTGTTCCTTGCTTCTATGGCTACTATGCTATATATTTGTATTGATTCTGGATTTATTTTTCTTTGGATATGTATAGTGAGATCTCCCCAGAAGAAGTTTCGAGGTTAACAAATGGCAATGAGATTGAGAATGTGCATGGCAGATCTTTCCCAAGGAAGAAAAGGAGCAGAAGGTTGCATTCAGTTAAGGGAAAAAGATGGATATCTCAACCTTCCGAGGAATGTGAAGGTTCTAATCCGACAGAAGGACATCCATCACCTCTTACTGATCCAAATATATTGATGATAACCATGGGTGATGAGTTAGTTGATGTTGGTGAGGAAGATGCTATTGACATTAACAAGGCTTCTAAACTACGTCCAAGAAGGAGATGTAATGAATCCCATGGGGAAGCGCTGGAGACTGAAAGTACGGTGGTGAGAGATGCAAATTTATTGAAGACGAAAAAGATAACCAATGATAAGAACAAAGGCACTGATGCTGCAAATGGGGATGTTAGCAAGAAACGTAATAAGCATTTCAGGAGCAATTTTG